>NC_089746.1:55691511-55721511 GCF_040412425.1 Macrobrachium rosenbergii | reverse complement strand
ATATAATAAAAAGTTTATTTAAACCGTTCGCCCTCTAATTTTATATCGCATTAAAATCATATTGGTAGACCATAGGAAATGATCGTCATCGTGTTCACAATCTTAATTAATTCTCTCTCTCTCTCTCTCTCTCTCTCTCTCTCTCTCTCTCTCTCTCTCTCTCTTTATTACTTTATTTTGGCCTTAAGCCCTAAGGCTTCTGGCTCACTTCCGCCTCCGACCTTCTGGAAAGAATGGAAAAAGTCTCGAAACTGCTGCCTTAGTAAATTGAACTGGCTTGAAGGCATAGCCATCGCGTGATAGGGACAGGCCGAGGACAAAAGAAACTTTGGAATATGGAAGCCATACAAGGTAGAAGGGAAGGGAAGATACATACATATACATATATATATATATATATATATATATATATATATATATATATATATATATATATATATATATATATATACATATATATACATTATACATATATATTATAATATATATGCACACACATATATATGTATATATATATATATATATATATATATATATATATATATATATATATATATATACATATATATATGAATTTTTTGTCCTCTAAACATGCGTGACTATTATGTATTCATAAATATTAAGCCACAAACATCTGTTTGATATTGAACTCACTATCCCTAAGGAAAAACTTACACCCAAGGGGAATTATAATTGACAAGCGCTTTTGCGTCGGCCAGGATTTGAATCATGACCTAGTTTAGAAACACCAATAGACCGTGACTTTGATCGACCAGCTAAGCACTCATCAATTATAATTCGCCGTAGGTGTAAGTTATTCCCATGGTATTGTGAATTCCATAGCAAACGGTTTGTATTATATATATATATATATTTATCTATATATACATATATATATATATATATATATATATATATATATATATATATATATATATATATATATATATATATATATATATATATATATATATATATATATATATGTGTGTGTGTGTGCGCGCGCGGCGTTCTTCTTTGTGAGCGTGTTTACGTATGTATGCATATACAGCGAATTTATACTGAACTTCAAATCGCCAGTGTTAATTTTATGTTTTGCACCTTATTTTTAGAATACCAGCTTAATCTTCCACCTATTATGTACCTGTTCATTTGTTTACTTTAATGTTTAATGTCAGACTGATTAGTAAGTCTGTGATGCCGTTATGGCAAAATATGCCATTTAACCAACATAAAGTTCCGTGAGCAAAAAGAAAATTGCTGCTGTCGATAAAAATCAGTGTTGTACATTAATATTTTAGCAAATGATCGCATCAGTGTCAGCTGCAAAGGCTTTAATATATCAGTCCCTTTAATTAATTAATTAAATACCTAATAAATAATACCTCTGGATTCTGATGTGATTAAACCCAAGGAATGAAAGTGGCTACATTTTTTACTGTTGTTCTTGCAGTGTTTTGGTGATTTCCAGGTTGTGTTCGAAATATGTGCATAAACATTTGCGTCCATATTTCTCGAAGCCTGTAGGTTTAATATCGCGTTTAACCCTCATGCCATATATTAAAACACCTAACTACATAATCTCCTCCACGTTCGTAAAACTTTCTTTGCAGCCATTCTTGTAATCTTCAGTCCTTTTCCGTTTTCTGCACTTCATACCTTCAACTATTGTACATCATTTTTTCCCACTCGCCTCTATCTAAAAACATGTTTTGCTTGGCAGATGCCGATAAGGCAAGACCACCATGCAGCATCCCACAGCATCTCGGCGTTTTACTCACAGCGTGAACAGTCACGCCCTTCCTCTACTGCGTCATGATCCCATCCTTTCTAAGAACAGGGTGCTGTGCAGAATAGGCGCACAGATTTCCAACCATGATTTGGTTCCAATCTACATGGGCACACGTGTCCCCTTGGATGATGGCCGTTCATTTCCGTGAATAATGATGTCGTGTGAGGCTTTGTGGGGTGTGCTTAACGAAGTGTGGAAGAAAAAAATAGGAAGAAGGAGTGGGCGATGATTATATGCAAACAAATACATGGATAGATAGACTGCTCGGAAATAGAGGGAACTAACAGATTAAGACATTCGATCTACCGGACAGTTAACTTGGCAAAATTCTTAGTATTGATATATGATTTCTCCACTGACCTCAGACTTTATTAAGACCAGTTATAGTGGCAAGGAAAGCTTCAGAACAGAAAAATATAAAATAACTTTAAGCATAAAAGTAAATGTAGAATGGATATGTATATAATATGCGTGTGCATGGTTTTTTTTATCGTTGAGGATTTGCTACACGAGGAATGTCCACAAGTCTCACCAACCAGTCTCCATCAAACCTCACATAGAATGAGTAACCTCGGTAAAAAAAAAAAAAAAAAAAAACTTTGACGGCAGCATTTCTCTTCAGAGGGGCACTCAAAAAGTCATTCCCTGATACGAGAGTTCACCTTACTATAAAACCATCCACAAAAGGTTATTACGTACTACAAGCCTTTCGATTAAACAAGTTAGGGTACACTGGGTCTGATGAGTTGTTAGAGCATGGAGTAATAAAAAAAAATCCTAAAATCGTCCATATGAACGCCTCGAGTGTCCATAAGGTAGGGCGTGACGATCGCAAAATCATTCATAAGAATTTACTTTAAAAAAAAGAAATGCGATATTTTGATGCATCTCCTCTAAAGTACATAAATAAATAAATATGTTTATAAAAGTATGTTCATCCCGCCAGAAAAGGTCCCAGGTTTAACTGCCGAGCGAATTGGAAGTCTTCAGGACAACTATATGGAATCCTCTTGTACTGTTAGCCTATAGCAATCCCATCTCAAAAGACTTGCTGAGAACAAGAAGATTATATATACTTATATATATGTATATATATGTGTTTGTATGTATGTGTATACATACACACATATATGCATATATATATATATATATATATATATATATATATATATATATATATATATATATATATATATATATATATATATATATATATATATATATATATATATATATCATTACCACCACAAGGAAACCATGTACTCCTTTCTAAAATAACAGCTTTGATCTCTACATCAGTTTTTAAATTCGAAGTCTTTATTCCTCACCACTCCCAGCGCTTCCAGTTGTGTCGAAAAACCATGCTATATATAGGTTTAATAAGGCAAAAGTTGTTATCATGTAACAAAACCTATAGGTTAAAACTTGATAGTTGTCTGAAACGTGAGAAATACCCTAAAAGAAAATGATTTTTACGTTATAAACAGGGGTAAAAGTTATCGGCGTATTTTGAGAAAGTTTCCAAATGGGGAAAGTTAGCCGTTCCTAAAGGTACTCTCTGGGAGGTTATCAGAGACTAGTAGGTTATGAGAGTCAAGTACTAGAGTGATAAATAAGAACGTGTAGAAGTCAATATGGAAAATAAAAAATATAGCTGTTGATATGTTGCAGTGAAGAAGGAGGTCTGACTGGAACTATTCATATATAATTTATGTTGTAAATGAACAAACTAAGACGTTTATTTCCTTTTCGAGTATTGCTCAAGTATTTAGTGTTCTGTACTTTGGCTCGCTCGTAGATGTAACCCCAATTAACTCTTCCTATGTATATGTATATGTATATGTATATATATATATATATATATATATATATATATGTATGTATATATATATATATATATATATATATATATATATATATATATATATATATATATATATATATATATATATATATATATATATATATATATATGTATATTAGATACATATATATTTATATATATGTACATATATATTAGATATAAATATGTATTTATTTATATATATATATATAAATATATGTATATATATATATATATATATATATATATATATATATATATATATATATATATATATATATATATATATATACAGTATATGTGTGTGTGTTTTGTGTGACATCGCTTTAGTGAAAATGACAACAGATACCGCTCCCTTGATTACAAAATTACATTTAGATAAAACAGCAGTAAGATTTCTTCGCTACTCCGAGGCAATTTCTTAGTCTCTCTTGCCTAATTAGAATTATGTAATTTGCCTGTTATCACTCTAGTTTTCAAACACTATAAGAAAATACAGCTCATTTAAAAAATTAGTTTTTGATGCTCTCGGTTTTAAATATCATTTTTATTCCCCGGATCCATCCGATTGCATTTAAAGTTTTTAAAGCCGAGTTTGAAATATCTTACCGTTTACTATACAGATATCCGTAATTTCTTTTTTTTCAGTTTGCTGTTAAATGCCTCATTAGTGTTAGTGACCATAGTTTTGTCTAAAATGTTTGAAATATCTTGCTCATTTTGCAGTTTTCATATTAGGTCTCAATAATCATATTGCATGTTGTAGTATACCCTTGTAATATTAACATTATTTTCAATAATTCAGCTGACTTTGTTTACAATAATTCAGCTGACTTTGTTTACAGTAATTCAGCTGACTTTGTCTCATGATTTTGCTGAATATTAAGTATCCATTCATGTTAACTTAAATGTAACTAAGTCTAGAATGTTTTGAGACCGGATACAAGTCGGGCAGAATCAATGAAGAGTGTTAAGATCCACGGGAAAGTATTCATTAAATCTTTAAGGACAATTTTCAGATGATGGTTTAATCGTCCGCTTGTGGAGGTAGATCATTCTCGAGGTAGATCATTTCCGACCCGAACATAAGTGCCTAAGTGCGAGATCTTGTCCATAGTTATTTGAGACCCCCGACCGCACGGCGAGTTTAATTATGCATGAGGCTCCCAAAATACGTTTTCCTCTAAACCTTAAATAACTAACTGCTGTGCTAGGTGATCTAGTATAGTGTGGATCGTGATATCTTTGAGCCATAATGTATTTGTTAGATCTTAGTGAGGCCATAAAGATCTCATAAAAACATAAAATATTTATAGACTTTTGCTTTGAAGTAGGATCGTATCTCAATTCTAGCATGTATTTTTATGATCACAGAATCATCCACATAAGATGGGCTTACAAAATTCGAGCAAATATCTTCACCTAAAGATATCACCACCACCACGGTTACAAGTATTCGGGAAATATCTCGTGATATCAGAAACAATAGATTAGAGTGTTCTGGTCTTGCCCCATCCACAATATCGTAATGCAGTATCATAATGCAGCTTCCTTGGCCTTGTCTCTTCTACGACGTGTTATTTGTCGACCAGTGACGATGAGGAACGAAGCGTCGTGACTCAGTAAATAGTTTCATCTCGATCATATAACGTGACAATGTAATACAAGATTGTATTAGAGTGTCATCCAAAATAAGGCCGTTTCTGTGGATATGCGAGTAGGATTTGATAGTAATACTATTTTATTGAAAACCATGAGGATTAACTAACCACACACATACACATATACATATATATATATATATATATATATATATATATATATATATATATATATATATATATATATATATATATTTATATATATATATATATTATATATATTATATTTGTATATTATATATGTACATATATATATATATATATATATATATATATATATATATATTATATTTATATATATATATATATATATTATATTTGTATATTATATATATACATACATATATATATATATATATATATATAGAGAGAGAGAGAGAGAGAGAGAGAGAGAGAGAGAGAGAGAGAGAGAGAGAGAGAGAGAGAGAGAGAGAGAGATTTTCACAGAACTTCAACATTGCGTAAATAAAAAGCACATGATATCTTCCAGAATAACATATAAAATATGAAACAACAAATTAATTATTTCACTTCGATGTCACATACCTAAAAAGCATTTTTAACGACCCCACACCGAAACTGACAGGTGTCACGATTTCAGAAATTTCGGAAGTGATACAAAAATGAGACACAAGACAAAGAAACTGGGAAATGATGACGCACGGGATTATGTAATTCACTAAGAGCGTTACATTGAGTAGACGAAAAGTAAGAGAAATGAACAATAACAATGTATTTTGAGTATGCCACACAAATCCCTTCTGAAAAAAAAATTAATTTGCAAACGAGGTGATATTTGCAAGTCATTTGTCTTTCCAAATCAAACACATTCAAGCAAATTAGCACGTAATAACACACGAGTACACGCAATCATCGCTCCCTTTCCCCTTTGTGTACACGTTGTTTTGATAACCAGAAATACATTTAATACGATATCGTTAACTAAGGATGGGGTAGAATTTCCAGCTCGATTTCATTCTCCGTCTTTGTCTCTTAATATACATCAGTATTAGTCATTGCTTTTATAAGTGCTCAGACATGAAAAAAACATCGTCAATATCCTTGTGGTTGTTAGACAACTATCATTATCTTCGGATGCTTAGCTGAGATTTGATTGGCGTTGTGTCAGAAAAATGCTTCTAGGTAAACCATGTGCATCGAATTGCACAAAGACTTTGGCATTAGCAAGGTCATATGATAAAATAAATTATGATAGGATACTGAACTTGGATAGGTTATTTTCTTAATGTTCCATTTTGATCGCGATGCCAAGTCATAAATTCATGGCCTGCGAAAGAATTATTATTATTATTATTATTATTATTATTATTATTATTATTATTATTATTATTATGGAGGCCTTCTCTGAGGGCAGTTGCATTAAAAATTATGTGCAGTGGAAACAGCAATTATTATTATTATTATTATTATTATTATTATTATTATTATTATTATTATTATTATTATTATTATTAATGTAGCAGTAAATGCTTCAAATCAACAGAATAATTTTAAAGTAAACGACCATCAGACACATTATACATACATGGCATACAATAAAATGATTCATGCCCGTGGGTAGAGGGTAAAGGGAAAGACGGGTAAATGAACCTGAACTTGGGATTTGTAGAGCTGAGAGGCTGTCACTTTCTCCTCCCACTTCTGCTTTGATGGTGGTTTGGTTAACCAGTTGTCCCTTTGCTGTTGTGTGAAGTGATAATGGCTCGGAGAGAGAGAGAGAGAGAGAGAGAGAGAGAGAGAGAGAGAGAGAGATACACTATATATATATATACACTATATATATATATATATATATATATATATATATATATATATATATATATATATATATATATATATATATATATATAATGTGTGTGTGTGTATATATATATATATATATATATATATATATATATATATATATATATATATATATATATAGAGAGAGAGAGAGAGAGAGAGATACTATATTAATAGTTTGCCAAGGAAATGAGAAGTTTTTCGATTGGAACAAATTTCTGAAAATACAAGCGGATATAAAAAAATGTTTAGAAGTGAATGCATCATTTAGAAAGTGAGTGGGAATATAAATGTTTATAGGAATACACGTCGCTCAAACTAAATTGTATGACGAAATGATTATATTAATGAATAATCGTAATCTCTATATCGTTGAAATAAAAAGATACAGATTCTACGAAATATCCATTTAATAGATATCCCAACGAGATGTTATAGGTTATCTATAAATTCTCCGCAATAACGCACTTCATTTCTTATATACATGGAACACAAAATGACGGCATGAAATGGTGATAAAAATGAATGGTGTATTAAATGTAATTCTGACTATTATACCAAAGTTAAAAATGGTATGACAGATCATTATACACATTTATGTTATTTTATTCTGCTGATCTAGCAAGTCTTGCAGGATTTTGTAATACAAGATAGTGCAAAGGTGAACTCGTTTATTAATTAATTTTTTAATTTTTTTGTGTGTGTGTGCTTCTGTTAAGTATATAACAGTCTCACTCTCTGGACAGAAGGTATGCTCTTGTTGTTATTATTACTATTATTATTATTGGATCTACACTAATTTTTCATTTTCTGTTGCTACCTGTAAAATATTTAACAATAAATGTCTCATTTTCTTAAGAACATAGTGTTCGCTTTTGTCTTTTTAGTGCACACAAAAAATAAGGTTGATGCATACCGTTACCATACATCAATATACTTATGAATTCGTCATCACAATAGAAAATACCCAGGTCAGATGATCTATGCTGTTGATGTTTTTATATGCATAGATTTAGATGTCAGTGATTTCCTATTCAATACAACGCCAGTGTCCGTGATCTGTATCAAAGGCAATCATGTAGAAATTCCTGTAGACATACCAAGAAAAGATTCCAGTAAACCAGAGGTCTCGTTGTGTGGTACTTTATCGGTTTTCTGTTCCGGCTTTTACAAAATGTATTTTCATACTTTTTCCATAAGTTTTTTTCTCATTGGAAATGCTCCCTCTTTTATCTGAGTGTCAGTGTTTCCGATCCTGTTTTGATGGGTTTTATTTTTTCATTTTGTCAAGTTGTGTTTGTCACACAGATTTTTGTTACTGTATTTTTAAGGCCCAAAAGGTCATCTGGGAATACTCAAGTTCAGTACCTTGACCGTACAGTATGCTCATACCTCAGAAAACGTTGAAATCTGTTTAACAGTGACTTTGTATTATTCTGGAAAAGATTGTTCTGTTTGATTGAAACCTAATTTACAAGCTTACAAGTTTTAAGTTTGGGAAATGACAGTTCAGTTGATGAACATTTTATTCGCTCCTTTAGGAAGTAACTCTCGCCCTGCAAAAATACCGCTAACAAGAAAATAGCACTTGACACGTTGAAGGATGTAGAACATTTGTGTACATTTATTTTACTCATTATGCGAATTTTTAAGCTAACTGAAAAATATCAGGAAATTATTTTGAAGGTAACAATAAAAACCGATATAGTTAATCATGATGTTGATGATTATGCTGGCTTTAGGCCATCACAGGTTCTTAATCATGAATAACAATTGGGCCAAGATGCCGCTTATTCATAGGTTGTCCTAAGTTACTGGACATTGCGTCTTTTAGCAATGATCTCAATAACTCTGGCTTCTCCCATCATTTAGTAAATAAAAGGTTACCAAAGGGATCCATTGTGGCGTTCGTGAAGTTGTTCATGCTGCCTCTTGAAATTACTTGAGTGAATAAAATCTAAATAATTTTTAAAATACGTGTATTGACATATCCCAGTGTCCTACGAACTTACCAATGGTCTTAGTAAAAATAAAAAAAAACTGCACATCAATTCTTGTTTACAAAAATTGAAAACCTGCTCATCAATTTTTGTGTACAAAATAGCTCTCGGACGAGGTTTCCTGTAGGTAAACAAGTAATCAGAAGATAATTTTCACAGATTCTTGTCAACAAATCTATCCTGCACATCTCTCCAAAATAGTCGTATCCACTAGTTTCCATAATTTGTTACAGTTCGTGACGATGTAGTGGCCAAGTCCTCAGCAAATGGGGCTTCGAATTGGTATGTTTTGGAACTTGGCACAGAATTAAGCACATTATTGGCCCACCGTTACCCGAGTGAGACTACTTATTTTAAAGTTCTCGCATATCTTGGGAATGATACATATCTAACAGATGGTTTTAATCACTTAGCTAATTGGATTAACTAGTTAACTAATGGCATTAATTAAATCAGGCGGGGTTTAATGGCACATGGACATTTCAGGAAATACCCAATCGTTCTTGATTGCCGCATGCATGAATTTAAAAAATATTAAATTATTCCTTTGGTAACTCTCAGTAAACTTTCTGAGCTCCATTTATTGGCAATGGCTTCAAATATCCTATTATGGAACAAAGAGAAGTTTTACCAGGTAAGCTATAAACAATCTTAAGCATTTGTTGAATGAGACATTCAGTATAAGTCTCAAACTGAGTCACCAGCAACTGTTGATGCGTATCCATTATTATTATTATTATTATTATTATTATTATTATTATTATTATTATTATTATTATTATTATTATTATTATAGCAAAGCAACAATAAATATATCGTTGATATCCTGAATTAATTTATCATACAGTGGACTAGGAACTGTCAACAGTTCATAGGTTTTAATCCATTTACAATATAACTTAAACATATTGCATATTGATATCAAATGGCTTTGAAATTTCACCGACATACTGACACTGATACATTTTCAAACCTTTGCTCGCTGGCTTTACCTCTGTTTAGCACTTTTATTGAATATTTTCCTGTAATTTGAAACTATGTATAAATCATCGCTATACGTATATATTATATATATATATATATATATATATATATATATATATAATATATATAATATATATATATATATATATGTATATATATATATATATATATATATATATAATATATATATATATATATATATATATAATTGTATGTTCTTCCAGACGGCTGAAGTTACTGTAGGCACCCGACATCTTGAATTGTTGAAGAGGATTTCAGAACAACTTTGTGTCGAGGAGTACTTTTAAGGTTTGCATAGAACCAAGATCCATATACATGGTTCTTTCATAGAACGAGCCATGTCACTGGAACTCGTGTTGTTTTTGAAGAGATGAGAGTGGCGGATCTCTCAGGTAACAGCCTTCTAGAATTTCCTTTGGACCACGTCTCTTTTGAGACGCGTTCACATGCATAAAATAGAATTTATACCAAGCCTGTTGCTCTCACCACGAAACTATTTTGTGTAGACTTGTATCGGCGAAAATATTTATAGCCTTTTGGAAAAATTGAAGCCATCTTTAGATATACATCTGAGCGTAATTTTAATGAATATACATCCCTCTGAAATACTTTGAGATAGCTGATGTATCTCAAGAGCAACTTCTAGAATATCCTTTCGCCTGGAGGATACATTTTTCTTGATATGAGGGAGTCTTGGCAGACCTCATAGAAAATTCATGCATAATCATCAACAACAATATGATTAACTTTAGTCGTTCTTTATTTGTACGCTCAAAATAAGAAATTCGTCTTTATTTATCTAAAATAAATATACACTGATGCTTTTCTGGCGTTTACCTTGTCAAGTATGATTTTCTTGTCAATGGTATTTTGAATAGGGCGCGAGTGTTTTTAAAGCGAAGGGTAAAAGATTTTCACCTATAGAAGTTGACACTTCCATAATCATAAACATAAAGTTTGTAAGCTGAAGAAATAGTAATTGAACAAGCCGAACATTTTTTCTCCTGAAAATTTCCGTAAACAAATAAAACTTAAACAAATAGAGAATAACTGTTACGCCTATTTAAACTGTCTGAAGTGTCGAGTATTCTTAGGTGACCATTCGGGCCTTGGAAATAAAGTAATTAAAATCTGTATAACAAACACTGGATTAATAAAAAAAAAAAAAAAAGCAAACCACCAAACTAGGGCAGGAAAATATTGACACCAAGAAAAAAGAGAGAGCATTTCCAGTGAGAAAAAATACTTACGAAAAAGGTATAAAAATACATTTAAAAAAAACCAGAGCGGAAACCCGACAAGAGTTATCACACACCTAGATATCTGGTCCACTGGAAATATATTTTGATAGGTTCGAAAGAAGTTCTTACACGATTGCCTTTAATACCGGTCAGACACTGCTGTTGTACCAAAGCGGTAGTCTTTGCAATGCAAATTCTTACGTGCGGAAAACATGAATGTATTTACAACTCATATGTAAAATAGTCGTCATCTGGAAGAATATATATCCGTCATTTGTGATCCGTCACTCTAGAACGAGCAAATGTGCCAAAAAAGTAATTAAAATCCGAGTCATTGCTAAAGAATAACTTCAAAATAACAGAAATATATTTTTGTAGAAGTGGAAAATGCTTAAGTAATTTCCTCCAACAGGTACCTATTTATCACTTGCATTACTTGTCTTACATTTCCGTATAATAAGAGCTATGATCAGAAACCCTTACGCGCATTATTTTATATGATCGATTCTTAAATTGAAAGACCAAAACGCCTTTAATTTGAACCCTATTGAAAGATCAAAATGCTACTCAAAAGTAAATTGAGAACTATCCATCCCAACTAGTATACATGGATAATGAGGACATCTGTTATTATTATTTCAGATTTTACTGATATGCAACTATTTAAGGAGTCTAAAAGTAATTTTTTGCTTTTCACTAGTTATCTCAAAATACTCTTCTATGTGAAATCTATGCAAATGCAATTTGCTCTCACGATGATGCTACGAATAGAAGACGAGAGATTTCGGAAAAGATAATTTTGTGAATGCAAGGAAAAATAAGATAGGGAGTATGTAAGGATTTCAGGATGCCTTTGCGTAGTGATTTTACTTATAAAAAATATAGAAAGGCAATATAATTAATCCATGGAAAATTCATCTTTTTTTTTTTTTAATGTAACGGTAGAGAATATGGAAAATCTGACTGCACCTGGTCTGTAGGAACTCTAAGTGAGGAAAATATTACTCACACACATGCATTTACACACACACACACACACACACACACACACACACATATATATATATATATATATATATATATATATATATATATATATATATAGATAGCATTTACATAGATAGATAGTAAATGTAAGAAAACCTTCTTAACACCTATATTACGTTTACAGTTTTCTATTATGCTTTCCACTGAGGGACTCGAAATTCCATGGGAAATGAATGAATACATTTTCTTTTATGATGGCGTAATGGACTGAATACTACCCTCAGTCCTCTGACAAGCTTGGCCTCGTGTCCCACCTGGGAAGGACAATATCTTCATTCGTCTCCTTTCAATTAAACTCGCATTCAAAAATATTAAAACGTGAAGAAGTTAAGAGATCTTTGTTGCAGACACATGCGTAAAAAAATGTATATGTAAGTAAATTAAAGGTTATGCATATATAAATTAAATATATTATATATATATATATATATATATGTATTATATATATGTGTGTGTGTGTTTAGGGGGGTTACATGTGCCACATATGCTTTTATGGGAACGTTCCGGGTATCTTTTCATACACCTGTACTTGTGATATGTGTACCCGTGTACATGCATATGTTTTTATTTGTCAGATAAGCTGTTAGTTTCTTGTTGAACTTGTTGACTAGCCACTACACTAGCAATAGCGTTGTTACATGTGTATTTAATGCGACATGGGAAAGTCACAAGTACTGGAGATTGGGTACCGGTCTGTTTTGATCACTGATATTTCAGATCTGATACTTTTATATTGATTAAATGCCAACATACTATGGTATCGTTCATCTACGCAATCTAGGCTGGCTTTTCGACATGAAGTTGTCTGGTCTATTGTAAAAAAAAAGTTAAGTCACTTGTGTAACTGAATATAGAAAAATTCTTTATACCTTATCATCAACATAACTGATTTAGCCATTTCAAAGTCTTTGTTGTAGTGTCCGTTATATAACATTGGCTGTTTCATCCCATCAGATCCGTCCTATCCGTGCTTCTCTACAACATCATAAAGCAGGAGTCCTATGAATAAATACTAACCTGGGATATGTGAGAGACAGACAGACAGACAGACATACAAAGTAGTTTGTTATGCATAAAAAAAAAGGTTTCCCTTGCAGTTCCCGGATGAGATTTCCATTAATGTGCCCGAATAATATGTAACGAGCCGTTGAATAATTGAGAAGCATTATTGCGCATTAATTTCGAATTGCAATGAAAGGGACAAAGTCTGTCCGTTTCCGTTTGTTGAATGATTAACGACGCTTCTGAGTTGTTCCATTCATCATATCATAATTGGATTGGTTTTGGGTAGCTGCGTAATTACGGTAATCTTCAGTGGCTCCATACTGCTAACAGTAATTCATACTTGTGTTATTACTGTTCTCCTTACTGTTGTGTGCGTAAACCTATGCAGGATAAATCATAAACTGAGCAGAAAAAGGAAAAAATTGGTAATAAATTATTCCTAAAAGTCTGTTCAGATTTTTACAAAAATGTTTGTATTTGTGGGTACACACACGCACATACACACACATACATAGTCTTATTATGGATGGTTTCCCTTTTTACTAATAGCGGAACTCTTTGTCTCTGTAAAAAATTACTTTATAATTGCTTCCATTCATTTTCAGTGAGCTTATTTCTATCCTGAGGTTGAGGTCACGAACAGGAAAACCTAATACCGAGATAATTATATATAATGAATTATCATCCTGTATAATTTCTGTTTTTATCCAAGTCTTGTGCGATTCTTTCATATCTAGAGAAAAACTAGTCCTCAGCTTCAAGGCATTACGCATCATCCATGATAGACAATATCAAGTCGTCTTTAAAACAGCCGAGAGAGAGAGAGAGAGAGAGAGAGAGAGAGAGAGAGAGAGAGAGAGAGAGAGAGAGAGAGAGAGAGGTGACTTGGGGGAGGGGGAAATTGCAGGAAAAGATGAACTTAATCCCTGCCATCATTAATGATTAAAATCTGGCTACGGTCTAATAAAGAGTCACCTCTCAGAGTTCCATTTATTGGGAAGAGCATCCTCGTGGTGTGATTTAGCATCACGAGGCTTCTTCGGCTTCTTCCGCGCAAGGCCATGTAATCAAGGCGCCGTAAATCTTTGGAGGATTTATGAAAATCAAAGGCAGTCGTTCCGAAGGATAGACTCTCATCTTCATTAGTTTTTGCATCGCGCGAAACTTATCTTTATTTTGTTCCTTTCCCCCCCCCATTATCGTCCTCTGTCTTTTTGCTCTTCAATCTTATTTTTTTCGTATTTTTAAACTCTTTCTTCCTTGAAGAGAAATTCTCATATTGCATACCACAGGTGATTTTTTTTTTATTTAAACTCGCCTGCTTCTCTGTCCTACTTTTAAGAAGCCGGATTGCATGACTTTATAAACTGGGGTGGCCATTAGTCTTTCCGGGAAGGAAAAGGGCTTTCGAAGCATCCGACTAGCGAAGTATTTCCTTTCTAGCTCGGTTCGTGCATTACTTTGATCCTTATTTTTTTTTAATCTTCTTCCTCATCATCAAGCACATATCTTTAGCCTCGGAAAAGAACGTTTTAGCAGTGCTTGAATAAGCCTTTTTGGTTTAGCGTATATCTCAAGACGACGCTTGAATGAAAGAATGAAACAATAGAATGATGCTCCTTCACTAGGAAAATCGAAGAATTTGTGTGATTGAAAAAATTTTAAAAAGGAACTTCAATTTTCAAATGGAATATTCAGTCTACAGTTCTGATCGAGAGGGGATTATACCTTGATCGTAGCCTACGTATCTCAGGTCAGGATATATCATCATTTCGTTGATTTATTGGTATGTTTTCAAAATTACCTTAAACAGAACGCAATAGGGATATTTAATTAGTTTCAAAGTGAAAATGCTAGGCATGATGCCATACAATTCAAGTAATTACATTTCAAGATCTCACAAGCACCCAGTCACCAGCAAAATGAAATGGATGGAGTCAAGTGCCCATGGCTGAACAGTCTGTAAAACTTCATGTCAGAAAATTGGGCAATTTATAATCATTAGCTACAAATGACTTATAGCTTTGACTTGTTAAAATTAAAGTGTCAGCTGCATTTTTTTAATATTTAGATTAGCATTTATTGGTTTCTGCCAATTCAATGCCAAATTCCTTCTAAAATTATCCATCAGGAGGAAGTTGTGACAGAACTATAAGGACCCAATAAATAATAGTAATTTTTTTTTCTATTTTACGAATGGTCTTTTTATTGCCCGTTTTTCCTTGCGTCAGTCTTTCAACTTACAAATCAAGAACTGAAAAGCGAAAATTTTTGCTAAGAACTCACCAAAGGCTAGATCCTCCCTCCCCCTTTTTAAAACAAATCTTTGTTGAATATTTCACGAGAGGCTCTACAAAGAATTTATTTGCATAAAAATACAAAAATCTCATTTCATTGAATAGGTAGCATAAAATTTTGTCTGTTTTTTTTCCAGCACTTATATTTTCAGCCAAGTCTGTATTTGTTTTTTAAGAGAGCTTGAGCATAGAAGGCCCAACTATTTAATTGAAATACATGAAAGGATATTGTTCATTTCCGGCTATGACTGACGAATAGTTTCTCCTCGTTGCTAGGAAAGTTATCTCTCTCTCTCTCTCTCTCTCTCTCTCTCTCTCTCTCTCTCTCTCTCTCTCTCTCTCTCTCTCTCTCTCTCTTTCTCTGCGTTTTGTGTTTCTTTTCAACAGAACTTTTGAAAACGAAGATTTTTTAAATAGCCCAGTTCAACCTGTTAAGGCAACTCATAGATAATTATAATTTCTAAAGAGGCATACGTTTAGAAAGCAGGTCACGTGCAAAAAATTTTGTCAAAATGAATATGAAGTTTTTAGCAGCCATTGAAAGTCTGTCGCACAAGAGAATTGTATCGCCCATACCATATATCCGTAATCATATAATTTTCATTCATGGTTTTAAATCTTAGTTATTTTTGGTACAATTACTCGTTCAGATTGCCTTTACTGACGTTGAGATGAATTTTTTACTAAATTCTTTTATTCTTATTGCTCTCTTTGTTTTCTGTCCTTGTGAAAATATGTTTTCCGTCATATTCAGACCAACGTTATACCCTTTCAGCATGAAGGTTTCTTCGAAATATCATGATATGAGTTTTTTATTATTCCATTGTGAGTGTAGATGTTCTTTTTTGTATTCAAAATAGATTATATTACATTATATTATATTATGTTATATATGACAAGTACCTAAAACTGCATTCAACCAGTGTGGCGTTTTGACGCAGAAGTTTAGTTTTCTTTCTTGATAATTTTTTTTTCAAAAGTCTTGTTTTTACAAGACAGAAGTTACTGAGTGTAACTTGACTTACACGTGTAATATTAAAAATGTCTTTCACTTTTGTAATTTCCTGCATGTAATGTGGGTCAGTTGTAAAATAAAAATCCAAAGGTGACAATGACTAAGACTGAAAGGCTGACATGCATTGAGCCTTTCATCTCTCAATATTGTTAATGGCCTATTTATTTTTTTCCATTCTTCCTGAAAATAAAATTAGGGAGAAAAAGATTATTGACTCGAATGAAATGTACCTTACTCGCTAATTGTCTCTCGTATCAGACGTCTGAAAGCCACTACATTTGAAATGTACATTTGTTAGTCATTATATTTTATCTATGTCCTTGTCTGTATCAATTTATGTAAGCTTGTGTTCTCATAACGTAAGTTTGAAATGTCTAAAGTTAGAAAATTTTAGATTTCTTTTACAGAGCATCTTTTTTTTTATATATTTTATGAAGCTTAGTGATTCATGTCAAGTGAATTGGATATGATGTACAAGCGAGAGACAGACAGACAGACAGACAGACAGTCAAACAGAGAAAGAGACAAATCAGACAGACAGATAATACAGCTATTCCATTAGGAATTGCATAAATGATAAATCTTAACGCAATGTAATTCGAGATTCACGATTTTGGGTCTTCCAAGCGTTTCGTTTCATCTTTCACTTTCTCATTTTTGACAAGAATGGTTATCACGACAAAGTGTTCGATAGATCCCTTTGTACTGATGATTTATGATCATTCCGTTCGCTGTTAATAGATTGGAATTATTCTCTTGTTTGCGTGAACGAACGATTGTGTTACTATTTTCATTTTTTGGTCGTTCTCAGTTTTAAACAGTTACTTTGTTTATGAAGACTGATGGTTACTTCCGTGTTCTTATCATCTGTCTTCCCTTACATCGTTTTTCATTATTGACATCTCTTTGGTTATCATTTTTAAGTATAGATAAGATTTCTATGCTAAAATGACTGAATTGTCCGTCACCCAAGACATTTCATGGGTGAAAGGGACGATTTCTACTTATAAAAAAAACATAAGTTGTCATTTAAAAATTCTGTGGTCTGGTGTCCTTTCATTAGCAGAATATGTATATGACTTTTCTAATTTATTTAGTTATAGAATGATAATTGTTTTACCAACTACTGAGTTCAGTCTCACTGTGTATTTCCTTAAGTAAAATTATAAAAATTAAAGGTTTTACGTAGTTGTGATTATATTGGCAAAAGCATAATTATATGTGCAGTTTGTTTACCTACAAGTAATCTTGACACAGTTCAGAAGGATCCCCATCAGATAAATAGGTTCCGACCCAAATCGTATAAGTAATGAAATATGTGTTAATGTATGTTCTTTTCATCTAGGCATGCACGTCTATCTATCTATCTGTCTATCTATCTGTCCGTTTGTGTTTGTGTGTGTGTTTGTTTAGGTTCATAAACACACTAATATCAAAAGTAACTGGAAACAGTCTACTTTTGGACCCGATTCTAGATGCAAATGAATAAAAAAAAAAACTTACGAAAGTGATGCAAAATATCTTCAAATATTCACAAGTTCATGGACCCGCGGTGTACGAGGAATGCGCTTCTCTCTGACCTCTTGAAATTTATGCATAACTCTTCCGCTGAATTGTCAATAGTCGTCGCCAGAAATGAACGGGAAATTGCATAGCAACTTCACACCAAGGCTGAATTCAACTAGTCGGATTTACATTTATGATATATATCTCCCCAAAGCACTTTAATATAACCAAAACTTTCCCAGCATTCCGTCAAATTTTTCACTCGTATGCGTGACGAGGTACAAACTTATTCCAAAGTATTTTAATGGAACTTAGACTGGTTTCTTTTATTTGTGCTTACAAATGATGATTATAATATATTTACTTATGTGTTTATTTTTTGAGTCCTAATTCTCTACGTATGTTACTGTGATTCTCTAAAATCTTGGAAAGCCACTTTCAATATTTTTCCGACGAAGCATATCTAAATGCAATCATCAAAGTCATCATCACCATCACCTTCATAATCTATCCTTTGCCTTATCCCCTAAAAATATCCTTTCATCTGTAGTCCTCGGTCTCATAGATCACATCCAAGATGGTCTGGGTCTTCCAACTCTTTAGGCCCCGTTGGATCTCAGCTGACACTGTTGCGTAGCATTCTCCCAGGCCACCTCCAGCTCCTTTCATTGTGATTTCATCTGCATATGGAAATTCTGTAATTTTTCTTATGGTATCATTTCTATCTCCAATGTACCATCCAACTGCTAATAGAAATTTTCTCACATTTAGTTCCCTACATTTGTCATCTTATACTGTTCTGATTATAACAACCGGTATTATGTGTGTCCATCATAATTATGATGTCAGTTTAGGTTACACGTTACACCTACGTCATTTACAAAGATAGAGTTTACGCAATAATTTGATGAAATAAACTGCAACCTTATCAAAAATGACGAGAATTCTTTTTATTCAAAATTCTCAGAAAGTGTTATAATAAAGAATTCCACTTTTGTAATTGCATTTCAAAGAATGCGTGATTGGATCCTTAATGACCCCGACGTAAAAAAAACAGTATCTTCTCATAAGTTTAAAAACGAGGGCAACTAAAGAATAAACTTGCGTGGCAGAGCCCCGTTCTATACGAGCTATAACTGCTGTTTATCAAAGGCGTGCGTGAGCCTACGGATAGCTAAAGGTATTCAAAAGCTTTGCCAATCCTCTGAACAGGTTTTAGTAATAGCATGCAAGTAAATCAGAAAAGGTTTGCTGATGATTGCAAAGATGCATGCAAATAAATTTAAAAGTTTGCTGATGATTGCAAAGATGCATCAAATAAATTTAAGTCTCTCTCTCTCTCTCTCTCTCTCTCTCTCTCTCTCTCTCTCTCTCTCTCTCTCTCTTTAATATGTGAATTTTCGCGTACGCATGGCTGTACATATCCGAGTCTCTTACATCTTACGTCTCTTCCAAACATTTTGAAAGGACGAACTGTCTGCTGACTTCAATCTATGTCGGATTTCTTTTATCTCAGTTACTTTTTAGAATAGCCTTTAGAGTCACACATTTGTACAAATAACGAAAGTTCATATATAAATATATATATATATATATATATATATATATATATATATATATATATATATATATATATATATATATATATATATATATTATATATATATATAGACATGGATTAACTTCTATGGTTTCGAAAATAGAACAAGTAAATTAGAAACACAATGGGATCATGGTAGGGGAATGTGAATTAATTTTGTAGCTTAGATTATTCACATCTGTTGTTCATTTAGCTTACATTGAGATTTGAATACGAAGTTTAAAATGTAAAAAATTCAGCCATATGTACTTTCAATTTTTCAGCTGATTATTATTTGAAAATATTTTAAAACTATAACTTATAATGACCAGACAAATCCTTTGAAAGATCTTGAAGATAATTGCATAAAAATTTAACCATTGCTTTAGTTATCTGTCAGTCTGGCAGAAAGAATCACAAAAGAATCAGTTATAGAATTACAAAATAATGAAAATGCATGTGAAAGGGGACTAAAAAATGAATTGGAAACCTTAATCTGAAATTAATGATGGTTTTGTATCCATCCTAGACCCCGTTCTAAATTCAAATGATGAGTTTAAACTTGATTTAATTACAATAAGTAAGATATTATGTATTTTATTATTATTAAACTGCCCGATTCAATTCACTAGACGGCTTGACGCCAGGGTCCTTTTGTTTAACAGAATATGGACGAGGGAAGGCAAACCCTAAAAGGAATAGTTTCTCTTTACCTCTTCCTACCCCTTTCAGCTCCTCTGTCTCTCCCCTCTCTTTCTCAGACCGAGCTCGACCTTACCACTTCCCATCAGCTGCAGCATAACCACAAACACCTCAGTCAGTCACAGTTTCATTCCAATTTGAAGGATTGTTATTGCGAAGATTACCGCCTTTGTGTTCTGAAACAAAACGTTTTCTTGAAGGAGCAAAAACAGTAGCGCACTCACTCTTTCTTTCATATTTATATATATATATATATATATATATATATATATATATATATATATATATATATATATATATATATATATATATATATATATATATATATATATATATATATATATATATATATATATATATATATATATATATTACTGACAGGACCTCATTTAAACTGGATGGTATCTAGTGGGATTACTTATTCAAAAAGTTAAAAGCGTTCTAGGACACAGTCCTCATTCTCAAGTATATATATATATATATATATATATATATATATATATATATATATATATATATATATATATATATATATATATATATATATATATATATATATATATATATATATATATATATTATACATACATACATACATACATACATACATACATACATACATAAAATACGTTCAAGTTAGAATAAAACAATTATACAAAAAATCCAAGAACGTAAGACAGGAGTAATAGAAGCCACACGAACCTACAGAAATGCTAATTGTAAAGATGATCCTTCTGAAGGAAAAGCACGGCATAGAAATACATAATAAAAACTATAATTATCTGATGAGGAACTTTCAGACGACTTGAAAACAAGAAAACCTGAGTTTTACTCAAAATGTCGACAACGCCGTGAATGAGAAACGGGAAAACAGAAAGGCGTCAAGTTTTAGACAAATTACCCCTTTGACAAATAAGCTTTGCAAACTCTTCACTCTCTTCTCGCCTCAGTCGATGGACGCCTCGTCAAACAAACAGACGTTAAATGTATTGTTTTTCGGTACATTATTATATGCGGGATGCTAACGCGGTAATTACTGTGTGGAATAGTTGGGCGTATCGATAGTGATGGAGAAATTTGACTGAACAGTCAAGGTATAGATGGGAAAGGTAATAAGTGTGCCCTTATTTGTTACATGCTTTCATTTAACTTGACTTCTGCAACTGTCCGTCCGTCTGGCTGTCTGTCTGTCTGTCTGTCTGTCTGTTTGTCTGTCTGTTTGTCTTCCCTGTTTGGATGGACAAAACGTGCATAACCTGGTGACAATCAATCTTCGACAGCAAGTCAGTTCCTCTTGTCCGATGGACTTGAAATTTTGCATGGTTACTCTTTCCTCGGTCGACAATGCAAAACCTCATAAAAGTTCAATTTGTTCTGTTACAATTTCTGTCAAAACTGAAAAGTATAAAATAAAAGAAATATAAAAACATTTTGTAAAACACGCTTTTATTAGAATGCACTAAAAAGTAAAAATAAATTTTTGAGACAAACCAGGATTTTTTTTGACAGTTAATCATGTCTATACATAAAAATAAAAGCGTGAGCGGCAAACATGGAAGGAAATGCTACAAGAAAATAAACATGTTTCTTCATTTCTTGTAGCATTTCCTTCCATGTTTGGCGCCCACACTTTTATTTTTGTAGATATGATTAATTGTAAGAAAATCATTTTGTCTCAAAAAAATTATTTTTTTTACTTTTTAGTGCATTTTATTAAGAGTGTTTAAAAAAATTTTATATATATATATATATATATTTTTCGAAGGACTGCTGATCTTAGGTGAACCCATTGAGTCTTTAACTGGAAATAATATGAGAAATTTCCAGTAAAATTAATTGTAAGTTTAAAAAATTAAAAAGTACTTCAAGAAATTTCTCAGTATATCGCAGGAAAATGCATTAGCACAAAGTATATTGCCTAGCGGACACACACTGCGACCTAACCGATATTTACAAGACTTTTGAAGGTATATATTTAATGAATGTAAATCCAGATAGTAGAATTCGTAAATGCAAATTCAGAGAGATGAATTCATCCTTGGCGTAAAGTTTCTTTGAGATTTCCCGTTCATTTCTGGCGACGACTGTTGACAATTCAGCGGAAGAGTTATGCATAAATTTCGAGAGGCCAAAAAAAGAGAAACGCATTCCGCGTACACCGCTGCTTCACAAACCTTTGCATATTTGAGGATTTTTGCATCACTTCTATTATATTCTTAAATTCACCTAGAATTTTTGCCGTAACAGAATGATTGCTACTCTCTCTCTCTCTCTCTCTCTCTCTCTCTCTCTCTCTCTCTCTCTCTCTCTCTCTCTCTCTCTCTCTCTCTTATTATGTTGTTAGGACGGTATTGTCATATCGCAAGACATCTTTCAGCTTCTGAACTGCATGCTAAAACTAGGTATATGTTAATTGTGGCCTTCTTTAGAACTGATAATTCCATGTCAGATTCTACTTATGATAATGAAAGATTTGACGCGGAAAAGTGACAAATTTTATTATATTTCTTATATTCTAAAAACAAACTTGAGATGTCCAAGAGTTTTTGCAACTTTAAATCAAACGTTACAAAAATTTCTCGAAAGAAATTATGCCAAGTGGCGAAAGTTCATTCACCTGAAGAAAATGGCAACTTACGAAGCCTTAATATACATGCATACAAATATACACGTGTATATTTGTATGCATGTATATTAAGGCTTCGTAAGTTGCCATCACACTTATCTATAGATATTTTTCTGTTGAACGATAAAAGAAAGGAAAAGAGAAGAAATCAAAAGTTATTGTATTAATGGAAGTGATAGATATGATAAAAATTATTGCAGATTGATAAAATCATGTCTTTCGCCATTCATAATCAATTTGAATTCCTATCTGCATAATGCACATACACAGAAATACATACAACTGCTACAATAGGTAACAACTACGTGTTTAACTAATTGTTAGGGTCTACAAATGTCCAATGGCTTATAAATGACCGCGCCCATATTGCGCTTTCCTTGCGTGGGAATTTTCCTGATGAAATGAATGCGCTACCATCATACCTGGTATATTATATATATATATATATATATATATATATATATATATATATATATATATATATATATATATATATATATATATATATATATATATATATATATGTGTGTGTGTACGTGTACGTGTGTGTTTGTGTATGTGTGCGTGAATGAATGTGTACACACTCCCTTGTCACATGCATATTGCGTAGAGCAATAGGGCAGGACGGCAGGTACTGGGCCGTACGTACACTGTAGAGTATGATGGTTTCATACAGCCACCATAAAGAACGGAAAAGAGGGGAAAAAGAAAGGAGTATTGCGCCTGGAAACTGGTGTTTGTTGTTACATTTGAGCTTCAAACTGGGAAAACGAGCCGGCATGTTTTCATTGCCTGACATTTGCGCGAACAACATACGGTCAACTGAGCATTTTGAAAAATACCAGAAGATATGTTTTGTGTGTGCCCTTTTATCCTTAAAGAAAAGATGGGAAGATTGGAAAGCGGCATTTTGGTGATTCACTTAACTCTTTCTTTTGCCTTAACTGTGAATGTTGTAGTGAAATGTAAACTATGGATTAATAATAAATCACAGTATTTCTTGAGCAGACATTCAGGACCGTAAAACTAAAACACAAAAGTTGATAAAAGTGCTTCTTATCTATCAAAATTCCAAATTTAGATGTATTTGCTGTTTATTAACAAATTAAGAAAACATGATTTTCGAAAAATCATTCGTAATGGTAGTATTTCATATGCTTTATATTAAAATATAATCATAAACAGCAGTGTGCAATAAAATAAACATATAGGGTGATAATTATCTATAAAACGTAAGACGTGTGTCTTTCTTTTAATAAAAACATGCCAAATATGAATAACATATAAGGGTCACTTTAGAATATCTTCCATTATATTTGAGACCCCAATTAAGACTGTTGTTGATAAATATCAATGACAACACTCCCTGATAGAATAAAAATAAACGAAGTGCTTTGTTTACAAACATGAAGAGATCTAATCAAAAGTGTATTCCCTTTCATAAAATGCAGCATTTGATTGGCGTTACCAGTTCGTATATTTAACATAACATCATGTTACAAAAGTGGGCACAAGTATTTTTTTTTTTTCCTGAGCATGGTCACTGGTACATAATAGTAATGGAAGCTTAATCCAGTATATTTTGAAGTCTTTTTCATACACGAGTGCTGTCTGACTATGATGAAGATGAAGATTTAAAAAACGAAAGAGGTTCTGTGAAACTCAGGAACTGGGCAAGAAGGAAATACTTCTGTGTTCTGATGCTTCCAAAAGCACCTTTCATCAAAGACTAATGGCTGTTCGCATTTGCAAAGGCATGCAGTGCAGCTTCACCCAGATGGTCAGTGAGGGGAGAGGGTTTGACGGTAGACGAAAAATACGTTCTGCGATCTGATCTTAGTTTTTATTTTTCCAAAGAAAATAAGATTGTGGTTATACGGCTGAGAACACTTACGTAAATAGAAATATGTGAATAAGAACGTCACTTTGCCTACCTCTTTCAGTTTCGTCTTCTTTTCAGGCATAACATATCAGAAAGTTTTGCCTATCTATCTGTCCTGTCTTTCGTCCTGACGAAAAAAGTTTCTCTCTTTCCTTCCCTGGCTTGTTGATCTCCTTACGGATTGTGTCGTTACTCAGTTTCAGTACCTTTCCTTATCACTGTATTCGACGTAGTCTGAGTAAACAGGATTAAAGGTGGAGAAACTGGTTGGACTTACTTATTTCAACGAACGTTGTTTTCCAGTGCATTAACAAATGAGTTCCTCTCTATATTTTTCTCTTTTTTTCTAATCTTAGACATAAGTAGTCACACAACTACCACATTAAAGATGGTAACGACTCTGATCCCTACATCAGTCGGTTTATCACTATTTTATTATTAAATCAAAAAGTCTTTGAAACAAATGACTGAATACGTTCTGGAAAACGTTCAACAAAAGACGTAGCATTATTTTCTCTATAAATATTCAGACTTTAAAAGTAGATATTTATTAGCTTTCCCTCGGTGCATCTACGGTCCAGTAATAAGCCTGCCATGACTAATATAAACTTCAAATCTATGAAAAGGAAAACACACCATATAACACATGGACAAAAAAAGTAAACGACCTTGCGTGGCAAACCTAGCTCCCCACCAGGTACAAACATTATTTATCAAATTGTGCGTGACTCGACTGCCATTAAAAGGATTACAAAACCACTTTAAAAATTCTAAGAACAGAACTAATTATCGACCGAAAAAAGTAAGATACAGGATGTGGAGTCGAGGTATTATCTTTGAAAATCGTCGATTCTATATAGACCGTAAAGGATAAAACGCTATTACTTTAGTAAATTAGAAAAGGTACATGGGAATAGCGAGGATGCTTGCAAACAAATGAGCTCTACTCTCTCTTTCACATATATACTGTACATATATGTGTGTGTGTATATATACTGTATATATATACATACATATATATATAATATATACATATAGATTTATATATATATATATACATATATATATATATATATATATATATATATATATATATATATACACACACACATATATATATATATATATATATATATATATATATATATATATATATATACTGTATATATAGGTACACGTAACCATAAAGGAAAAGGGATGCTACAGAAAGATAGACAGGACAGAGTAACAACAGGTAGCATTTAACTCTCCGGTCATTTGCTCCCCTTCCGAGTGAGCATGGTTGACTGACCCTTTTGAATTCATAGTTTTGCAAAAACATAATTTTAGTGGTTTTGTTCCAAAAGCGGCTTCCCATTGTATTTTCCTTAACGATGTTCAGCGCAGTACTACAAAGGAGGATGAATGTTTTCATTCTAAAGCCTCTTTATATTCATATTCCCTTTTTACTATTTTATAAAATGGGGAGCTTTGGGTAATTACAGTATTAGAGAAATGATTCTGTATGCTGGATTAAAGCAATTGCGTGATTTTTATTTGCTGTTCAAGTACCATTTTTACACCTAAATTGGCACCACTGAATGCGATGAATATAAAAAAAAATAATTTTCGTACCTTTCCCTCTTTCACTCGTTCTGAGACTAATATGGGGATTTTATTTTTATAAAAGGTGTCCTTTGTAAGAAAGTTTTGTTTTGGATTTAAATGACCCTGATAAACTCATTCTTTCACCTAGGTAAAATGTAGAAATAGGTATCGTTGTAGACAAAAAAAAAAAAAAAACACTACATTGGAAATGGTCCCTTTTATATAACTGAAAGCAGTAATAGTAATAGTAAGTGTTATGCCCAAATGACATAAATACCTGTGACAGTCGACTGACCACCGTGGACATACCGCTTAGATCAAGAAAGGGGTTAAAAAGCAATATGCCCTGATCGTTACTTCGAGGTCTTGGATTATATTCGGGACATCTCAGTAATGTGATGAGCGGACTGCCTTTTACACCACGAAGAGAGAGAGAGAGAGAGAGAGAGAGAGAGAGAGAGAGAGAGAGGATATTCCCTTGCGTGCTTCTTCCTAATCCCCTTTGTTCTTTTCTGATTTAGTTGATAGCGTTCTTATCCTTTATGGCCCTACAGAGAATCGCCCTAAGCGCTACCTTAAAGCCAATCTACCTGAACTCCGCATCGTTACAGCAATGGCTTAATAGCCTCCTCCATCTTATTCCGCTCGATTATTAAACTCGTTCTGAGGATTTCTGAGGCTCTTTGATGCCTTCAATGATCCGCCGAGTCACGAACACTCCTGATGAACACAAATTGTTCTTGGCGTAGTACTAGGCTTGCAACGCATGATGGCTTCCTCCTCCTCCTCCTCCTCCTCCTCCTCCTCCTCCTCCTCCTCCTCCTCCTCCTCCTCCTCCTCTTCTTCTTCTTCTTCTCTGGATATTACGTCTTCTAATTGCTGCAGATTAGGCAGCAATTTCTTTTGTGAGTTATTATTATGAATTCGCCATATATTCTGAGAGTGAAATGTATGATTGTTATTATTTCGCCCTCAGAAAAGGTCACTAATTTAGAAAGAAGTCAAACTTTTATTATGTTTCGTGATTTCCTGTGCTTATTCTCCTTCATGTAATTTATGGCAGATGATGCATACGGAAATTAGATGGTTCTAGAAAAATCGATTTCTGTTTTTATAGTATTTATGCTAATAAAGCACTTTTAATGTAGCTACAACCCTATAATCATAAGTCACCTTTGGCTATAGCGTATGTGTGTGTTTGAGCGCGCGCGCGCGTGTCTGTGTGTGTTTGTGTGTGTATATATGTATGTATATGTGGGTGGGAAGGGGAGGGCGGGGGGAGGGTTCTCGGAGTTCGGGGAGTCAAAAACAGGCAGTGGGGAGAATTTTGAAGTCAAACTCCTCAGCAACAGCAGTCTAGACATTCCCCGGCGGGAATGGCGTCCGAAAATCCTCGTCATGTGAAATCACAGAGGTATTTTTCACAGATCTATTTTCTCTTCTGAAAAGTTATATTCTTTCGTATGAGGGCTTTGTTATTCGTTGGCGACTTGAGAATAACTGATATACAAAATTCATTCATGTTTTTATCATAAATAAAAATTTGAAACAAAAATGATATTCAGATTATGAAACTTACTTAAATGGAACTACAGACATCCACAAAGAAACCTCACGTAGCCCTACGCCTTATATTCAAAATTATACCAGAATGCCACTGTACAGTTGTTGATATTAAAGGACACTGATATGCATCATAAATGTAAATTCAGGAAGATAAATTTATGTTTATTTTGGACTTGCAACGAAATTCTCAATTTATTTCACGTGACTACTCTAGACGAAATAGTGGATCATTTGAGCGTAAATTTCACAAAAGGAGAAATAGAGAGAAAGAGACAAATGTCGCATAAACAGCGCGCGCGCACACACACGCACACACACAATATATAAATATACTGTATGTATGTTTGAGTGTATGTGCGTGGGTGTGCGTGACTGTGAGTGGGTGTGTATGTATGTGTATGCTGTACATACAACACCACCAAGTCGTTTTGTCAATTTCAACTCGACAACAGAATGGCAGAGAGAATTCGTAGGTACAGCGTCAAACAAATTTTCTACCGTAGAGATGTGTAAAAATGCGATAAAACAGAGAACTAAAAGATAAAAGATAAAAAAAAAAAAAAGAGAAGACTATCGTGTTTCTAAACCGGTAGGTGTTGTTATATTTGATCATCAAACTGTGGAAAGAGGGAGAGTACTTTTTCCGCTGCGTAACATTTACACTGGAAAATTCCACGGACCACTTTTGTTTCAAAGGCTTTTTGGACCTTGTTTTATGTGTTAAAGAAAGAGTATTTAAAGTCAGGAATACTTACGTTATGTTTAGTGATACGATACTAAACATTAAGGGGCTAATTTCTCTCAATATATTGCAAGTAAAACATTATTTTACATACTTGTCAACAAAGAACGTCTGTAAAACTGTTTTAATCATATGATTTAATTTTTGTTTTTGTTTAATAAACGGACTCAGTACTATGATGGCTTGTATATACAGTATTGCAGAATATCTACGTCCACTCTCAAAGAGGCCTCACACAATGTTGATTTAAAACTTTAGTGACTTGAAAAATAGTGTATGAAAAAGTGGATCTTCCAGATGTCCACCCAAAAAATTACAAAGGACATATATTGTTAATATTGCCCAGAATAACGAATGTGCCTGAAATCACAAAAGAAAAATGATCCCCCTTCATTTCAGAGTTTTACAGTAGCAGATAATATGAGATGATAACGATATCTTAGCTGACCAAAATTATACCATAAATAAAAGTGATGCATGAAGGACTTTGCTCTCAAAATTGATATGCAAATAGTTTTGTCAAATTGCCTCTGTTAATTAAAAATCAAGAGCAATTTTGTTTTTGATTGGTGAAAGGGCTAACAGATGTATATTAGAATTTCATAATAACTGTCGACGATGGAAATGGGTCATGAACCCGTCAAATGGGTGCGAAAAAACATAATAATATCAGGCATAAAACAGTTTCGATAAGTATACTTATTTACTTGATATAATTGATATTGCATATAATATGCGTTTTTCATCATATTCAAATGTGAAAAAAATACAAGCTAGAATGAATAGCCGGAATGCAGTAAAATGGAACTTTCTTCAATTTTCAATTGCTAAAAGGATCTCGCCAGGGAACACGAGAAGCGGAACGTTCAACATATAACCTTGTTTTCAATACAGTCATGAAGTTAGTCATATAGCTGTAATTACTGTTATAACCTTGTGGTGAAGTAGTTACTGTATTTTAGATTTATTTAGAGAAATTGATCTCTAAATTTAGATAGCTGTAGCAACTGCGCTGGTCATCTGTGCAGAAAAATACAGAATATTTAGCTAGTGAACCTATTAATCAACTCGGAATTTAAACCAAAGGGCCATAAATTCTGA
>NC_089746.1:55661511-55689011 GCF_040412425.1 Macrobrachium rosenbergii | reverse complement strand
ATTGTCTCAAATGCCATTATAATATCATCGTATTACCATCAGCTCATTATTATTTGAGAGAGATCTGTTCTTCAAACGAGTAGCATAAAAGGAATTTGGTACCTATTTGTTTCTCCAAAAACAAAATAGTTATATATACCACAGTTAAAGAAAATTATTTAAAATTCTATCATATGTAGAATCAGTATGAAATGGTTTCGTGATGAAAGTCTAACCACGCTCAAGAATCCTTGTTGACAAACGTAAATACATATACTCATTCATTAGCTTTAGGACTGATATTGTGAACCTCTTCTTGTCACTATTTTTTTATTAAGCCCATGTGTAATTGTTAAACTCATGGATATTCTGATTATGAATTCCAAAGTTATCATGAAGATCTCAGGCCATAAAGAGCCATCAAAGAACGAAGACACCACCTAAATATGATTTCAGAATAGGGCTCAAGTCACGATGATATTTGAGCAACAAATATGAAATCAATTACTGGAGAGTAATGTGACTTATAAACATTGCAGGCTTTTTCATTAAGGAAAACCTTGCCAACCCACCCAGCACCGCACCCCTCCAAAACAATTAATAAATATAAGCTCAATTATCTCAATTTTTGTTTCATGAAAAGCGAAAATTTTCAAAAATTATTTATGGAAAATTATCAGCAGGAGTATTGAGAGTGTAGTGTGCTGTTAATGGGTCAGAGAGCTACAAAATTTAGATGAATTTTCCTACTGCTGACATTTGGCATGATATAACTAAGATGAACAGTTCAAGCTAAATTGCGTTCAAAAGTGTCTGCAGTTAAATCAAATAGAAAAATTATATATGCTGAAAATAATTATTTTGCACTGGAGTACGACGCAATTTTCCCCGGCAGAGGAAATATGAGCCTTCATATTTGCTGCGGACTATGCTATTTTCATTCTTCATAAAGAATGAGACGTTCCGAATTTGTGACGGTGTGTTGTTTATCATATTATGAAATGCATATCTCTAATGGAAAATTTATTCAAATACTAAGAGAAGTGTGTTTCTTTCTTCCTATTTTTGTCACCACCTTCATACTTTGAATAATGTTCCTTTAAGCGACGCATTTTATTTTGCAGTGATCAGTGAGAAGGGATAAGGACACTGAATATCTAACTGCCCAGTTGTTGGACTTTAGTCAAGAAAAACTGTCCTTCTTAAAAATATTAAATCTAACGCCATTTTAAGTATCAATGCCGGTTTGGGGAGAGGAAAAAAGAAAAGTTATAAGAGAAGTTGAGACAAGCCGTCCCCACGACTGATAATGCCTTTAAAAGGCTTTACAAAGTTTGTTGAGTGCTGACGCTAAAAATTTCAGTAGCTTTTCGGGAGCAAGTCAGAATTGCATATAAAATGACATATTAGATTTTTCCCAGGTGAATATGATGTTGCTCGCTTATATTGTCACCTTTCCTGGGCATTTTAAAGTAGAGGAAAATCTACGAAGCTTGGAAGATTAGTAGCAGATCGTTTGATTTTAGAATATGCGTCCGAAATAATCGACTACAGAAAAAAATTCTTCTCAGTTTCGGTTTTATTCTTCAGTATCTTTTCATCTTATATCTTTTAGTGAAGAGAAAATATGTTTAGGTGCATAAAGTATTTTTATGCCTGAAGAGCATTTTTTTCTTCCTAAGTGACAAACATTCATTCTCAATTTTCTTAGTTTTTATTATTGTAAGCCATTTATAAACATACAAACACGCGTGCAGACATATACATACTAACCTGCTCATGACTAAATCTGATTCAGATAAAAGGCTTATCAAAAGAACGTTTACTAGATATGCAAATAATTTCCAGTTAGCTATTTTATGTCATATATTTCTTAAGCACACGGACTGTTTTGCGTTGTTAGATGTACCGTATGAGAGAAGGGAAGTAACAAAAAAAAATAATAATGAAAGTAAAGTTTTTTGAACATATGATAAAGCCAACCGCTCATAAAAGGTTCATCCGAAGACCCAATTATAATTATACAACTAGCCAAAGCATTTGAAAAAATCAGTAACACAAAAACAAGATAGTACAGTACTTGTAAGGTACAAAACTCTGAAGATTAGTTAGTATCTCTGAGAAGTGTGCAACATTAATGGAGAAATTTAATCAACACCAAAGAAAAAGAAAAGTCAACAGTAAGAAAATTCATGGATACGAGAAGGAAAGTTGAAGTAAAAGAAATCATAACATTAAAAAAAGTAATAAAAAATTAAGGGAATACAGTATTTCCATGGGATAAAAGTCATCAGAGGAAAGTATAAGAATTTACCAAACACAAAGACAGTGAAACAAAAAAAAATCACCAACAGATAGGAAATTTATCGACGCGAAAAAAAACAAAATACATTAATGCCAAAAACTAATCTTCGATACTTATCACAAGAAAAGTGAGGCATGAGAAGTTAGACACTAACAAAGAAGTTAAAGCTAGAAACCCCACAGGCGACTGGTAAGAGAAGTCATCAATATTATCCCTTATTCATGGCAATAATAAATGCACCATATTCACAAAACAGAGCAAAATATAATCATTAATCATTAATAGCGACGACCTCCCAAATCAGGAAGTATTAATAACCATTAACGTCAAAAATAAGATTGAAGATATGTGAGCTAATGCAATGCTTTGATGAAACAGCAACATCAAATTCGAGTTACGTTGATTTGCATAACGTTTTATCATTTATCATATATATGGAGAAATAACTTTGTAAGAGTATGATGGATTTGCATTAATCTCTCTCTCTCTCTCTCTCTCTCTCTCTCTCTCTCTCTCTCTCTCTCTGCTGCTGCTGCTGTATTCATAGCTAATGATCTGAAGGGCAAACCATATCGCATTTACATATGAATATAAATTTAATCGAGAATATATACTCATAAACGTCGACGGTATACTGGGAAATTATTCACACACAAATGTGCATGTGTATATATAATACACACACACACACCCATATATATATATATATATATATATATATATATATATATATATATATATATATATATATATATTGTGTGTGTGTGCATTTGTTTGTGGATGCGTGTTTAATGAAAATGAAAAAGTAAGCCATATCTTTTTTAAAAACCTCTATATTCTAACACAGAGGACTTTTAATACATATCAAAGAAGTTTTATTTGATATTATTTACCGTATTTGTATTCCTTTATATCATGTCAGTTTCACATCTCACGTATAAAGACTTGGAGTCTTCTTAAGTAATAATAATTATACTGTCACTTGTTGACTATCTGTCAACTAGTAACAGTGTATGATAATCGACAATTATCTTTATTCATGTTTATCATAAGGTCATACTGGATAAAGACAGCCAGGCAGAGAGAGAGAGAGAGAGAGAGAGAGAGAGAGAGAGAGAGAGAGAGAGAGAGAGAGAGAGAGAGAGAGAGAGAAACACACCGTACTAAAGTTGATAAGACAGTGTTTAAATGCTCTGTATTGCTTGATTTAACTAGATAATGTATATCTGATTTGCAAAGCTTTGTAAAATATCACTAGAAGTGCTCTAAAGAACTGCCCAAAATGGGATATTTATTTTTCGATAACTAACTTTTGTTTCATTTCTAGATGAGGTTACTAGTTTTTTATTTAGTGCAGCAGATAATCGAGTTAACAAAATGTAAGAAACTGAAATTGTTTATGCAAAATTACCAATCCAGAAGTATTCTGGGTGGGACATAAATCATCAAATATTCAAAATCATTCTCACATTTTTCTGACATTTTTCAGTTATGTCTCATAGATATTTGTCAAGAATTTGCAGAAAAGCAATAACGAATAAGTTTGACACCATGAAACAGGAAAAAAGTTTTTTCAGTAATGACATATAGGAATCAAACTACATTAAATTTCGTATTTTGCTGACGATAATTTACTGGATTTCCTTTACATTTCTGTTAAATTTTCAAAGTCCTGTTTCTGAAGTTGGCATTGGAAAAAATAATAAAAAAAAGACCGGACTAACTGGAAAGGAAATAATATGCATTAAAGAAAAAGAGATTTGACTAAAATGAAAATAGTTTTTGGAAATTGCAACATTTTCTCTTTTAGATAAGCGTCACTTCGGTGTTTTTATATACATCAAGCCTCTATTTGCCACAATTTTCGCAATATATTCCTCAATTATTTTAAAAGAATGAGGTTTTGATATACACTAAATTTAACCTTTCGTGCGATCATGAAGCCTCATTAGAAATTACGAAGCTTTTCCAACGAATTCTGAAGTTTAATACTTCAATCGGATTGTTCTCAGCCCTATGACGGAAATGGATTCAGAAACAAAGTAAAAAAAAAAAAAAAGCCTTTTCGAAGAAACGTAGAAGTTGAACAAGAAAAGAAAACTTTACTTGTTTAATGCTTCCAAAAGCGCCTTTCCGAAAAGACTAATGGTCTCCCCAATTTATAAAGCCATGAAATCCGGCTTCTTAAATGCAGTTGGTGAAGGAGGAAGGGTTGTTGGGGGGCGGGGTTAGGGGAGCAGGAGGATTTTGCTGCAGACGAAAAATAGCATCTGCGGTCTGCAGTCGAGAATTTTCTCACTGAAGATGAAGAGGTAGAAGAAGTAGTAGGAGTTCAAGGATAATGGAAGCATAAAAAAAGAAATAGAAGAAAAGGAGGAAGCTGGGATGAGTTTCGTTCCCTGTACATTATGCCGCAAAAACTAATAAAGATGAGAGTCTATCCTTTGGGACGACTGCCTTTGATTTTCATAAATCCTCCGAAGATTTACGGCGCCTTAATTACATGGCCTTGCGCGGGAGAAGCCTCGTGATGCTAAATCGCACCTCGAGGATGTTCTTCCCAATAAATGAAAGCCTCCGAGGTGATTTTTGATTAGACCGTAGCCAGGTCTTAATCACCACTGATGGCGGTGATGAAATTCGCCACTTCTCTCTCTCTCTCTCTCTCTCTCTCTCTCGCTGTGGTTTTAAAGATGTCATAATCTTGTTCCACGCCGATGGTGCTTAATGACTTGAGAGTGAAGAAGGTTAGAAGAGAATTCTCTTTTTCCAGTTCTCTCTTTTCTTAAGATCTGAACAAAAGAAACGAAGTACAAAGAGCTGATTTTGAAGTGTTTTATAAAAAAAAATGTAGATGAAATGTGAACTTTATGAAGTAGTTACCTAAAATTAAATAATAATTCCATATACAGCTGAAATGATTCCGATTACAAGAAAGTTTTTCCAAAAGTAATGAATTCCCTCAGGATTTAAATCCTAAATTATTAATTAGAACCTTCTCATAAGCAATAATATCAAAATAAAATATGAAGCACAATGAAAAAATGTTCTCTGTTTATTTGACTTTACAGTTAATTTGTTATTTATATGTACATAATACATAAACACACACATATACAAACACACATTATATATATAATATATATATATATATATATATATATATATATATATGTATATATATATACGTATATATATATATATATATATATATATATATATATATATGTGTGTATGTGTGTATATGTATATATATATATATATATATATATATATATATATATATATATATATATATATATATATATATATATATATATATATGGATGTGTATGTGTGTGTCCCAGCATAACTAAATGCATTGAGCAATTTCAACTAAACTTGGTATACTTATGACTTACTATCTGGGAAAGAATACTGTGGGAGTAAGACATCACTGACACCAAAGGGGATGGGGGTGGGAGGGGGGTAAAAATAACCGAAAACGACAGATATTAGTGTTTAAGCTATAGTTTTTGAGGTCGCTGAGATGAATAGTGGCACTCTCGATGTTCTTTGAGTCCAAGTTCAGACCCGATAGGAAGGTGGGGGGGAGGGGTTAAGAAGGGGTGAAAAATAAAATGTAAAAAATGACAGATATTAGTGCCTAATCCATAGTTTTTGAGGTCGCTGAGACAAATAGTGATAGTCCAAGTTCAGCCCCGATAGAAATGGGGGTTGGGAAGGGGTGAAATATAAAATGTCAAAAATACTGGGCAATGTAACTGAAGTAACTATCTTAACAGGAAAGGAAGAGAGTGAGAGAGAGAGTAGAGGAGGGTGTTAGGGAGGAGAAACAGGGAAAGAGTTAGGGAGAGTTAGAGAGAGAGAGAGAGAGTGAGAGTTTATCAGTTGTCATTCAGAGCTTTCCCGGGGTGGCAAGGATTGAAATATAGATGTCAAAAATACTGGGCTACATAATTGAAGCAACTATCTGAAGAGGAAAGGGAGAGTGAAAGGGAGAGGAATTGAAAGAGATAGTAGAGGGGGTGTTAGGGAGGAGAAAGAGGGAAAGAGTGAGAGAGAGAAAGTGAGAGTTTATCTGTTGTCTTTCTGAGTTTTCCCTTGCAGTGCCAGGTTGGTCAGCTAGTATATTTATGTATATATATATATATATATATATATATATATATATATATATATATATATATATATATATATATATGATTTTTATAAACTATCCTGAACAGTTACTGTAATTTCAATGTTTATTATCTGATAGCAGTAAACAAAAAATTTTGTATTATTATATGCTTTTATTTAGCTTGCTTTTTACATGCTTTTATTTAACCTGACTTCTGTCTGTTTGGGTCAAAACTTGTAACTCAGTTTTCGACCTGTTCCCTTTGTCCAGTGGACTTGAAATTTTGCATGGTTATTCAATCCTGGTGGCAATACAACTTTACATGATCAGCAGGTCAGCAGTGACCTCTGTTGACGCTATAGGGGCCTCTCCCAGCATCTCATGATTTGTATGAAACTCTTCGGATTTTTCATACCTTCTTTGACTCAGTAGAATAAGTTAATAAAAACTACAGATTTTTCAAACCTTCTTTGGCTCGACAGGATATCACTTTCAGTTTTGTTAGCTACACATAAATCGGTTACAATTTCTGTCAAAAATAAAAAGTATAAAATAAAAAAATATAACAAAAAAAGTTTTTAAAAACCTCTTTTTAAAATGAACTAAAAGTAAAAAATAATTTTTTGAGACACCAGGATTTTCTTACAATTATTCATGTCTACAAAAATAAAAGCTTGGGTGCCAAGCATGAAAGGAAATGCAAGAAGAAATAAAAATATATATATTTCTTGTAGCATTTCCTTCCATGTTTGGCACCCACACTTTTATTTTTGTGGACATAGATTAATTGTAAGAAAATCCTGGTGTGTCTCAAAAAAATATTTTTTACTTTTTAATGCATTTTATTAAAAGGTGTGTTTTAAATTTTTTTATATTTTTTTGTGTGATTGTCTGGGTCAAATCTTGTAACTCAATTTTCGACCTGTTCCCTTTGTCCGATGCACTTGAAATTTTGCATGGTTACTCAATCCAGGTGACAATACAACCTTACATGATCAATATGTCAGCAGTGACCTCTAGTGACACTACAGGACCTCTCACAGTATCTCAGGATTTTTCATACCTTCTTTGACTTGGTGGAATAAGTTAATAAATCCAAGGATTTTTCAAACCTTCTTTTGCTCGACAGGATATTATAGAATGTCACATTCAATTTCGTTGGCTACAATCATAAATCTGTTACAATTTCTGCCAAAACTAAAAAGTGGAAAATAAAAAAAATTTTAAACACGCTTTTATTAAAATGCACTAAAAAGTAAAAAATAATTTTTTGAGACACACCAAGATCTCAAAAAATTATTTTTTTTATTTTTTAGTGCATTTTAATAAAAGCGTGGTTTTTTTTTAATATGACACGAACTGTTAAATCATACAACCTTCAGTCAGGATATGATTTTATCGAAGATAAATAATCAGTTAATATAAAACTATTATGATATACTTAAAGTTTCGTAATTCGTTACTGAAGCAGGAAATAAATTTAATTAAACTACATCATGAAATGTTTCAGCGACAGAAATCCCAATAGCATCATCATCTTCAGGAAGATATGCTTTTGCTGTCACGTTTTTTAACTTTTTACTCAAGAATATTTATGTGTATGTCCATGGTATCAGTATAAATAAAAAAAGATGGAAATTGCCTCGAAAAACTTATCTATGAATATTTCTTCAGCAAACCTGAGAACATCATCACAACTTTATGTTAGTTATTTCCCATCAATCCATAAATAAAGAGGGAAAACTTAGCCCAACCATAACGAGCTGCTTAAAAATTCTCCATCACTGTTTATGTAGAAAGTTTTGCGATTAACAAACAACGAATTTCGCCCTCTCCAGGAAAAAGGATTACATAACTTAAACATTTAATGTTATGTAAATTATAATAACAATAACAACTTGTATACATGAATATATATATATATATATATATATATATATATATTGTATATATATATTATATATATATATATATATATATATATATATATATATATATATATATATATATATATATGTGTGTGTGTGTGTGTGTGTATGTATATGTATGTATATATTTATGTATGTATATATATATATATATATATATATATATATATATATATATATATATATATATATATATATATATATATATACTTACATCTGAATTATTATGTATGGTTATAATATCCACAGCTACTTGATAATTCCAAAACTATTTTTCTTTTATTAATAGTTGGTGTTAAAAGGCTGTTTCTCTCAGATGATGATAGCCTTGCCTCCTAAATTCACTTGCCTAAAGCGTTGTCTTACACTGTATTTTAGAGGCTTTGAAAAGATAAGCCACACACACACACACACGCACGCAAACGCGCACACACACACACACTCACACTCACACTCACACACATTATATACATATGTGTATATTTATGTATATAAATATATACACACACATATATACATATATATAAATATGTATATATCCTGCGCATATATGTATATATAAGTGTATATATACATATATTTTGTATACATATGTATATATATGCCCATATATATAAATTTATATGTATGTGTGTGTGTGTGTATGTACGAGTATGTATGTCTGTATGTTAATATAAATTAATAAAATTTAAATCTGTGCTCCTGCCTTTTTCTTTACACTCTTTGCAAAGAAATTCTCAAAAAACCGGATATACAAACGATTTGTGTCAAAATAATTCATTAGATTTCATAGGCAAAGAAGTAACAAACAAAACAGCTCAACTTTACTGGCGTCGAGCAATCATAGAGAGGTCAAAGGTCATACATCCTTTTCCATATGCAATTATTTCCAACAGTATCTCAGCTCTAACAGTTTTGTCTCTGCCAATGCACTGTTATTTTCTGGTCCCTAGAGTCTCTAGCAAGGGGATTTAGGAAAGAGACGATACTTTTCAATGAGCTATTCATTTTCAGTAGCAGCGAAATGATATTCCAGAAATGTTAGTGGGAAAGAGATTTTGATGTTAGTGGGAAAGAGATTTTGATCAACAAACGTTGTTCAGCTTGTTCTCTTCATTTTACTTTTCTTCTCCTCGTCTGCATACCTTTAGAACACAATAATAATTCTTCTTCGAACATCATTTATTTTTTTATTTTACCCATTTGCACGGGAAGCGTCAATTTTCCACAATTAAAATTATATTTATTTTTTGTGGAGGATAACGCACCGCCCATTCAAGAAGCTACGAAAGCCTTTCCCCCAACAAGAGAAATATGACACAGCCTAAAACGCAAGCACAACTTCTTCCGATGATGGAGATCGACCTCCGATATTTTAACAGGAGCGTGATTTGGACCTGAGGTGATAAAGAGCTTCATAACTTTGAAAACCGAGCGATAATCCTTTGCGGAATATTCAGCCGGGCCCGTAAATAGCCTCTAAAGTTTAAATAGCCTTTCAGGTGAATATCGAAGATGGGGCGATTTAGGACAGCAACTGAGAGAAGGCTCTGTTTAGACTTCGTCGAACGCTCGCAGTAAGTCGTGGCAGGGGAGATACGTTGTGACTCTTATGGTTAACCGAAAGTTTCCTGAGCTTTAATTTTAGGGATGAGGTAGAAAGCCCGTTTTGCCCATGGCTTCACTAAAAAAATGGTCACATTTTCACAACAGCATAAGAACTAACTATTCCTTACTCTACAACTGTGTGTTAGTGCTTTTCCATTTTTTTGTCACTAAGTGGCCGGTATTCTAAGCTGTAACAATTATGCATATGATCATGTGACTGTAGTCCCAGCATCATGATCATGTAGTGGTATCTTTCCTTTTCAGTGTGAGCTATCGTTGAACAATAATATACATAAATTATAGTGCTCCTTATTAAATCCCAAGGTAGAAGTCGATCGTAGTCTGACCTTGAATATATATATATATATATATATATATATATATATATATATATATATATATATATATATATATATAGAAATCATCAACACACAATCACGTGTGGAACAGAAATAAATTTCTGACTCATTAGATCGAACCCAGGTCTCTCAGGTGGAAAGCAAGGGCGTTATCCACTGGGCCATACAAGTCTAAAGAAGTTGGAACCTGAAACAACTGCACCCAGGAAGTACCTGGGCAAGCTAACTGCTTGCATACCATTTTCCCCAACTTCCCGACTCAGCAATGATAGACAACATTTTTCATTCGAATTATCCCCTTCTGAGTGAATAAGATAGAAATCATCAACACACAATCACGTGTGGAACAGAAATAAATTTCTGACTCGTCAGGATCAACCCAGGTCTCTCAGGTGGAAAGCAAGGGCGTTATCCACTGGGCCATACAAGTCTAAAGAAGTTGGAACCTGAGAACTGCACCCAAAAATTACCTGGGCAAGCTAACTGCTTGCATACCAGCGAGTTTTCCCAACTTCCCGACTCAGCAATACCCAATAGACAACATTTCATTCGAATTATCCCTTCTGAGTGAATAAGATAGAAATCATCAACACACAATCACGTGTGGAACGAAATAAATGAAATGTTGTCTATTGGGTCATTGCTGAGTCGGGAAGTTGAAAACTCTGGTATGCATACAAGCTTGCCCAGGTACTCCTGGGTGCAGTTGCTCAGGTTCCAACTTCTTTTAGACTGTAACGCCCTACCTGAGAGACCTGGGTTCGATCCTGACGAGTCAGAAATTTATTTCTGTTCCACACGTGATTATTTCATCTTATTCACTCAGAATGATAATAATGAAATGTTGTCTGATTTAGTCATTGCTGAGTCAGAAAGGAAAACCACGCTGGTATGCAAGTTAGTTCAGGTACTTCCTGGGTGCAGTTATCAGGTTCCAACTTTAGAGACTTGTATGGCCCAGTGATAACGCCCTTGCTTTCCACCTGAGACCTCGATCCCGACGTCAGTCAGAAATGTTTCTGTTCCACACGTGATTGTGTGTTGATGATTCTATCTTATTCACTCAGAAGGGATAATTCCGAATGAAATGTTGTCTATTGGGTCATTGCTGAGTCGGGAAGTTGGGAAAACTCGCTGGTATGCAAGCAGTTAGCTTGCCCAGGTACTTCAAGTTGCTCTCAGGTTCCAACTTCTTTTAGACTTGTATGGCCCAGTGGATAACGCCCTTGCTTTCCACCTGAGAGACCTGGGTTCGATCCGACGGAGTCAGAAATTTATTTCTGTTCCACACGTGATTGTGTGTTGATGATTTCTATCTTATTCACTCAGAAGGGATAATTCGAATGAAATGTTGTCTATTGGGTCATTGCTGAGTCGGGAAGTTGGGGAAAACTCGCTGGTATGCAAGCAGTTAGCTTGCCCAGGTACTTCCTTGGGTGCAGTTGCTCTCAGGTTCCAACTTCTTTTAGACTTGTATGGCCCAGTGGATAACGCCCTTGCTTTCCACCTGAGAGACCTGGGTTCGATCCGACGTGAGTCAGAAATTTATATATATATATATATATATATATATATATATATATATATATATACATACACATATGTATACTATATATATATGTGTGTGTGTATGTATGTATCCGTGACTGTATGTGTGTCTGTATATATTCATGCATAGACAGAAATTATTTTCTTGGGACTACAATACTTCTCCAAACTTGTTGTGACCAAGCATAGTCTCATAATCAACGGCACATAATTCAATGCCCTTTTCAATAGAAACAACGGACATTGCAAGACATCAGCATAAAGTATTGCGACTCGTTCAGAAGGATCAAACACGGGAAACCCCGCTGGTCTTACCTACTAGACAAGAACTCTTTTATTTGTATGTATATATATATATGTATATGTGTGTGTGTGTGTGTGTTTATATATATATGTGTGTGTGTGTGTACCATAGGTTATTTTTAACGAGATTTTAAAGCAGCAAACAAACAAATGAACGCATGCACACATACACACACATGTATCTATCTATCTCTAACTGTCTGTTTATATATATATATATATATATATATATATATATATATATATATATATATATATATATATATATATATATATAGATAGATATATATATACACACAGACAGATAGAAAGATAGATATATATATGTGTGTGCATGTGTGCATGCGTTCATTTGTTTGTTTGCTGCTGTAAAATCTCGTTAAAAATAACCCATGGGACTCAAAGCGCCAGCCCAACCGATTCAGGCTGTAGCAGAGAAAATTTTTTTAACCCGGATCTTCAGTCCTACATTTTACAGCTGCTACTCTTGCGTCAGGAGGAAGACAAAAAAGCTAATCCACTTTTGCCTTCCATGTATAGGATTGCAAACTTTTTTATTTTATGAAAAAGTGGAAAAATGTGCTTTTTTTTTAGTTTGGTCTTTAAGTTTTCAATATTGCATGAAGAATATATGTATATTAATTTAATACTGGTCTAGTTTGGTCAATTTATTTTATCTGCAATCACCTTGAGAATAGCGAAGATGCTTCCCTTAAAATTATAAAGTTTATGGTGACACTAGATTCCAAGAAAGGCCTCGCATGTGATAAAGGTGATTCCATTTGATTATACAGTACACCGAAAAAGCTTGTTTACTTTGCCAGTCCTTATTAGTATGTGGGCAAGTTTGATAAGTAAAAACACGAGGAAGGGGAGGGCATGGAAAGCAGAAACTGCTGCGCGGCATGCAATATTGATGACTAAATAATAAAAAAAAAATAGGGGTACCTTATCCCAAACCGTCCAGTCACGCACGCTCCTAAAATTGTGAGCTGAGAGGAAGGTTTCAATTGGAAATCGGATTAAAAGCATGGACTCACTATTTTCCTGGAGAATTTGGTATGGTCACTGTGCTGGTAACAATGTTATAGTTGTGTTGGGTTGAAAAGCAAAGAACTGGGTGCGTCCTGAAACGTGTTTCATGACTAAATGGACATTATACCTCTTAAGTGTTCGAGTGTTGTGAAACGATGTTCAGTGGGGATTATCTTAAAGAAGAGAATTAAGTGAAGCAGAATTTTCAGAAATACTTTTTCTTCATCCTGCTTTTACTACCTTTCCTTTTTTTATAATAAACATTTTAGAACAAACCTTCTTCTACCATTCATACGGTCAAATGAACAAATGCGCATTTAAATGTATTGATGCAAAAAGGAAATAAACTTGTTAACCTTAGACAATCCTTAAATTTTAGGCAACATCGATCGAGTGAAGTTCTTCAGCTAAACTGATCATTGTTCCATGGCCATTGGTAATTTCAATGACGTCTGTAGCTTCGGCGATGTCTAATAAGGATAGAAAGATGTTATGTGGAGGATGAGCTTTTTGTTTCTTTTAATGTAATTATTGAATTAATGGATACATGGGATCGCCCGAAAGCTATTGAATATTAACGGAAGAGAAGATAGTACTCTCGTGTATTGATTTTTATATGTGGAATCCACGAGGAGGTTACTGAGGGTCAGAATCGACTCCCATCGGGGATTAAGTTTTCAGACTGGTTGTAGGCTCTCCAATCCCGAGCATTCAAGCATAAGAAACCATTCAAAAATTTGTAAAACATATATTCATAGGAATGATTTCTGTATCATAGGCCAAACAACTAATGCATGCGAACTGCCTATCCTGGAATCATTATTTATTAAACAACTAGTTCCCCAGTTAAATGCCCAGATCTCCTCCACTCAGCTCTACCTGAGTTAACTTTTTATTTATGCATTCTGTCTTCTGCCTTCTTGGTATAAGGTTGGTTAGCGGTCTTTGATTTTTCTTTATGTCTTTTTTCGTTTTTTTTTTTGTATTCTAACTGTGCTGTATTTTACGAGTTTTATTGATTTTTAGAGCATTTTTAAAATAATTTTATTCATTATTTAACAGATTCCCTGATGATGTAATCAAGTTATTTATTACGAAACGTTGGAAATAAAGAATTATGCTGAGATTAGTACATTTCCATGGTCCACCTTCACTGATATATATATATATATATATATATATATATATATATATATATATATATATATATATATATATATATATATATATATATATATATATATATATATTATACATATATTATATATATATGTGTGTGTGTGTATAAACAATCTTCACACAACATGAAGTCTAATGGTCAGGGAGCACTGGATGAAGCCTCAAGTTTAAGATCAGACTAACGTCATCTTATAAATCTCTCTCTCTCTCTCTCTCTCTCTCTCTCTCTCTCTCTCTCTCTCTCTCTCTCTCTCTCTCTCTCTCTCTCTCTCTCTCTCTCTCCGTCTTCCTGCTTTGTTAATATGAGTAAGGAAATATGCAAAACCATTTTACTTTTTTCAAGTAACAGAGAAAAATATTCGCGGATACACATTCCAGTTTATATATGAAAAAGGTCATCCTTTTAAGAAACGAGCTTTAATTGTCCCATTAAGATAAGGCCGCTATTTGCATTTAATCAGTGGTTTAAAGTTTCTTAGGAATTTTAACATTGCTGGTACTTGTCTTCAACCTCTCAGTAAAGTTATGCAAAATATAACCGGAACACACATTTTTTGTTTTATGAATCATGCTTTTAATACTCTACCTTTAACGTGATTATATTTACGTGCATAATGTCATTTGGTTAAGGTTTCTGTATTATTTACCTTAGTTAACAGTACCTAAAGAAACACTACCGAGTTTTTGTTATAATAAGTTGGAAAAACCTAAGGCACTTTTCCAGTGGAGATCCGAAGAAATTTAAGCAGGATGTGATAAACCTGCCTCTTAAAAGAAGCGATATTATAAGATAAAAAAAAAAAACCAGAACCCAGAGAACTACGGAAAACCTTGCACTAATCTCCTTACGTGGCTGGTAGGTCTTTATTGTCTTATCTTCGGAAAACCAACGTAAAAACACAATTCTTTTCCTTTCATAATTGTCTCGTAATTTTCTTCAAGCGTTGGTAGTATCTTCATTCAAATTGTGATGAAATTTCTACCATCCTTTTTGCGGGAACTACACCTCCTCTTGCCTTTCTCTATTCAACTGATATGAACACTTATTAGTATACCCAGGACCCGCTAAAACAGGTCGGCCAACGAAGAGACTAAAGATGAATCATCCGAGTCGACCGCGTAACGTGAGCCATAGCCCATGATATATAGGTTGTGAACAAAAGACAGTTGAAAATTGAGTACTATTGAAAATATATATAGGTTACTTGAGGACAAATTTCTCTTCTTTTATTGAATGTCTGAGGTGTTCTGAGTAATCTTCTTTACGGTTTACGTCAAGATTTTATTTAAAACAATAGAAATGTAGAGTTCTTACCCTCGCTAAAGAAAGACTACCGAGTCTTTGTTATAATAAGTTGGAAAAACCTAAGGGACTTTTCCAGTGGAGATCAGAAGAAATTTAAACAGGATGTGATAAACCTGCCTCTTAAAAGAAGCGATATTATAAGATAAAAAAAAAAAAACAGAACCCAGAGAACTACGGAAAACCTTGCACTAATCTCCTTACGTGGCTGGTAGGTCTTTATTGTCTTATCTTCGGAAAACCAACGTAAAACACAATTCTTTTCCTTTCATAATTGTCTCGTAATTTTCTTCAAGCGTTGGTAGTATCTTCATTCAAATTGTGATGAAATTTCTACCATCCTTTTTTGCGGGAACTACACCTCCTCTTGCCTTTCTCTATTCAACTGATATGAACACTTATTAGTATACCCAGGACCCGCTAAAACAGGTCGGCCAACGAAGAGACTAAAGATGAATCATCCGAGTCGACCGCGTAACGTGAGCCATAGCCCATGATATATAGGTTGTGAACAAAAGACAGTTGAAAATTGAGTACTATTGAAAATATATATAGGTTACTTGAGGACAAATTTCTCTTCGTTTATTGAATGTCTGAGGTGTTCTGAGTAATCTTCTTTACGGTTTACGTCAAGATTTTATTTAAAACAATAGAAATATAGAGTTCTTACCCTCGCTAACGATAGAAAAATTAACTTACAGTTGTTACATATGAGGCTGTATTTTTTAACAAAATAACTGACACTGATTTAAAAGAAAGTTAACACAAAACTGAAACTATTAATGCAGAGACGAAGGATGAAAATGTTCTGTTGTATCGAAGAGCCAGTAGTGAGTGGGTCCCGCCTGCGATGAGCCCGTGTGACGTCATTGTCTGACCGACCTGTCTTAGTGGGTCCAGAGTATGCCTATTTACAAAGTTCCCACTCCGAGGCTTAGGGCGTTTTATAGAATCCGGGCTTGTAAAGAACCTCTATATGAGAGAAGCTTTCAAGCTAAGGTTTTACATATTTGTGAGCTACTCTATTTTGCGTTTAACATTAAACAGAAAGTGAGGGCCTCTGCAATTTACTACTTTCTAAACAGATCCGTTCAAACTGCCATACTATACGCTATACCCTGTTTCCTTAGAATGCAGAATATTTACTTTTCTTTTTATATAGTTAATTACAGATCTAAATGTTTTTATACGTTTTGTACCATCGCGAAATGAAATAATCTTTGTAATCAAGATGATGAAGTAGAGAAGCATCAATTTAAGACCTTTACTATTTTTTTTTTTACGCTACGAAGAAATATCTTGGAATAAATATTTTCATACTCATTTTCCTTATTTAGTTAAAAAAATGGTAAAAATTGAAATTGGAAGATAAAAGCAAATTTCTTGTCTTACTCCCTTATCCCTACTAGATCCTTTTCCTTTTTTGACCATGGCGAGTTACTTCCCTTATAAATATCAAAAACATACTTTATATGAACCCTTATTTTCCTCTGTTTAAAATTCTAACATGTGTACAACTAAGTTCGTAATGAAAAGTACGCGTTTTGCAAGAAATTTTTGTTATATGCAGAAGCTTTAAGTTTTCTCCACGTAAGTTAAGAAAATGTTGAAATATGAAATTGATAAGAAATATCTCAGAAAAATTTGAGAAATAAAGCACTTACTTTCAACTACAAAGCTAACTCTCCAAATGTAGCAACTATAGCAACAAATGTAGCGTATAAAATCAAGAGATATTCTCTCTCTCTCTCTCTCTCTCTCTCTCTCTCTCTCTCTCTCTCTCTCTCTCTCTCTCTCTCTCCCGTTCCTTGAACATTAACATATCATCAGCGGTAACCGGAAATTCCATTAGAGAGGCCCATGATACGTGCTGGAGGCGTGTTCAGCACCTTTAATGAGGTCATTATTTAATACCCATAAATTTACGATTGAGACCTCACAATTACTACGTCATTCTCGCCGGTGACGTTGCGTAGAGTAATTACATGTCTCACAAAGAATTATAAGATGCTTTTGTATATGGGGCGACAGAGAGAGAGAGAGAGAGAGAGAGAGAGAGAGAATGAGTCTGTGTTAATCTGTCGGTGCTTTTCATCTGAGTTCGCTTTACTTTGGTTAAAAATACTTATATCTACTTTATATAACATAATAATCTTAAAAAAAATGGCATGAGTCTTAGCAAATCCACAGTTATGTATATGTACATATATTTAAAGATAAATCAGTATAGATAGCTTTCGGGAGCTTGTTCCCGAAAGCTATCTATATTGATTTATCGTTAAATATATGTACATATACATAACTGTGGATTTGCTTCTCCAATTTACTTATTTTAAGGATACACAAATGTTACTTATAAATGACAAAAGTAACATTCCAGTGCATAAGCTGAAAATGACATTTTAAAGAATTCTAAATTCTAACTTTTTAATTTCTTATATTTTCGATAGTCAAATAATTTCCAAACTTACATGAAGATTTTTGGAATTAAGAAACAACGATATTACTATAGATCCTGTTGAGTCAATGGGCACTGTGCTTTCTTCACCACTCATTGAAGAGTCTGAGAACCAAATATAATCAAAAGCCAGATTTTTAATAAAGTTTACAAAGCTACTTTTTTTTCTCCATTTGTTGAGAAACTAAAGGGTTACAATAAGGTGCTGAATATCATTTTACAAATGTTTACTGGACAACAGACCTTTAATAGATGTCACCATCTGGTTCCCCCATTCTATCAGCCTTCTGAAAAAATATGAGAATTTATTTTAGCGGAAACTTTACTGACAGCCCCAAGCATATCACCCGACCACCATCACTCAAAAATGTAAACATAATTCACTCAAGTTATTTGTTTTTTTACTCTCTTTCTTATTGAGTGTCTAAGTAAGATTACCTGTCCTCATGTAAAGACTGAACTTACTAACATTCGGGACACTTACATAACCAGTCGTGGTTCGTATCTCTCTCTCTCTCTCTCTCTCTCTCTCTCTCTCTCTCTCTCTCTCTCTCTCTCTCTCTCTCTCTCTCTCTCCTGATACAATAGGCTATGAAAATGAAACCTGTAATAGGATAATGATGTTTGAGTAACAAAAGTTTTTCGCTCAGAGCAAGAGAATCGTTATTTCTTATACAAAATCTCCTAATTAACTGTCAACTGGAAACAATCTTAGATACAAATAAACACTTGAGATCCCAACGGTAGCAATTACTTACAGAGAGACTGGGTCCCCGCTTTCATTATTATTCGTTTCATTCCAAATGTCATTCCCTGAAAGCGTATGAATACTACATACCCCTAAACAAATATTCTGTTCCTTTATATCCAGCAGCCATAAAATGTCATGCAGAGTAATGATTAGTTAATGCTGTATAAAAGCCTTTCAGAAATGTTCAATTTGATATCTGACATCATCATACATTAAAACATATTCAGTAGAGGATAATATTTTATTGAAATCAGACAAATAGGTCACGAAGCGCTCTCTCTCTCTCTCTCTCTCTCTCTCTCTCTCTCTCTCTCTCTCTCTCTCTCTCTCTCTCGAGCAAGATGGCTTGCCCCATTCTTGTACCGGATCTGCCGATAAGGAAAGAAAAAACACAGAGAATGACAGTTCTAAATTATCTGGAAATAAAATTTCTTCTGTTGACATTTTTCTCAAATTAAAAGTCCAAGTCACTACTAAGATAGCGCTGCCGTTTACCTTTAATCAGAGAATTTTAAAAAGTGTGCACTTTATTATCTATTGTTTTTATCTGAGGCCTCTTGATAAGGGTACTGCGAAAGAAGGCCGAAAATAAAAGAGAGAGAGAGAGAGAGAGAGAGAGAGAGAGAGAGAAGAAAAAGAACGTGGAAGGAAATTTTTCGCAAATCGAAATACATCTCTTTAAAAAAAAAAAAAAAACTGCTCTGAGGAAAAATACCATTGCTGATGAAAAAATGTTCACAGCCTGTCTCAAAAAGATGTTTAAGAGTTGGAATTCTCGAAGACTCCGGTGATTTAATGCTGCTGGCTTCAAAATGCTTATCCAATTCGCTTGTCCTCTCACCTGAGTGCCATGTCGGAGAGATTAACTCAATTTGCAGATGCCGCCATCGCAGTCTCACCTCTGAGCGTCATTTAAATTTAATCATAGCATGAAGCATCCATTTCCATCGGTTCCTATTAAATTATTCCACCACGAGTCCATTAACAAAGTGATTTTAAGTAAAAATATTGAATCACTGTTATTTCTTCTCACATATAATGAGAATTCCCATCGGTCGAAATGGAAATGTAATCACTAGTAACGAATGCGTTATTATAACAGATTCATAAATCTGCATTTACTTATATATAAGTAGTATATACCGGGTTTCTCATTTTGCTTTTGGTGCTCAGTGAGAGACCAATCTGTTACATGCTTCGAGTATAATAACTTCCCATACTCATTTGTGCTTCTGAATGAAGAAGCACAAAGGAAAAAGAATCACGTGGAATTCAGAACATTCTATTAGCAACGAAATCCTCCAGCAAGATTTTTTGGTCATGTGGAATATACATAGGAATAAAACCCGGCCAAAATTCTCCCCTCAAACTGGAGCATTTAGAAATAAACCCCAAAATATTTTTGAGTCTCCCACAGCCATCGGGCCGTTTATCATCGTTATTCTAGACTGGTTTCATTTTATCTACCTCCCCTCCCCTCCCTCCTTCCTCCCCCTCCCTCCCCCTCACTCATTCCCCACCCGTCCCTTCCACCCCCTCTCCCTCCCCCACCTAGAATAAACGAATGGGTTTGTTTGGTAAAAAGGAAATCTCATTACATGAGTGTAGATTGGCTGACAGTTTTTACAACGATGGATGGAGAGTTGGCGAATGTTTTCTTTTTCATCCCGAAACAACTTCTCATCTCTCAACATAGTTATCTTCTCTAGGCACGTAATTTTGACAGTTTGTGTTTTACTTGTTTGTGTGAGTTTGTTGGTGCGTAAGTACTTGTAGTGCTTGTAAAAGTACGTATAAAAGATTTTTTAACACTTTTTCAATAGTTTTTTACGTATTTTAATTATATTTTTGTTGAAAGTTTAAAGGTCACTAAAAGAAGCAGGGACAAGGGACAGGTCACTGCACTTGTGCACGAAGCACCTAAACACCGAACATACCATATCCATGATGAACAACAACCTCTCCACCTACGTGAGACCTCGATGAGAAAGGCAGTGTCTACTGACAGCTCAGCAAGTGGGGATGTGTGCTCCCTCAGATACCCAGCCCTTAACTCACAGGAGCAGGAACACGCGGTATTTGAACTCTGAACACCACAGTGGGAAGTTACCAGCAAAGCCACTGAATAACCAGAGATAGGCCTAGACTCACACATGCTGTAATAGGGAAGGAGAGGGCATGGACATTTTATATATATATATATAAAAAAGTCATCTTGCATGACCAGTAGAGTTTAATAGTCTATACCTCAGCAGGAGTGCAGTTATCAAATCATGAGAATTGCTGAGAAAAGTTTTTTTCTTCACAGATAACCAGGAGTCCTTTCGTTGTCCGAAAAATTAACAGCTAATTCAACTATAATAATTAGATTAAGAATAATGGTATACGCTGCCTCTGTTATGGCCGAACAACAGATTTTATTGCAAAGCATTTTTCACCTAACACGAGAAACAGTGCACTTGTTTCCGGAGTGACGTTAGGAGTTTCTGTCATGCAGCAGGCCAGCCAGTCTACGCCCCGGGAGAGCCGTTATAAGGACTGTACATTGCTTTAGATCAGATATTCGCCTAGCGGCGGAACAGCCAATTAGTGCATCTGTTTAATTGTTTATGTCTTGTGACAGTTGGCGGCTGGCCACGGCCAGTCCTGGGAGTACTCCGGAGATAAAACAACAATATTGCTAATGTTGGCGGCATTATTAATCATAGAGCCATAACATTACCGCTTTAACGAGTTTAAACAACGTAGATTCTACAGAAGTGTGCAATGTGGGCTGGGCCGTCCCTGAATAGTGTGAAAAAAGACAAAGTGGGAAGTATCTGTGTTGTGGTTCTTATTCCAGTGGTATTTTGGATGACGTTTCGTGTCGTGATGATCGTGATAATGGTGATTGTGAGCCTTTCCAGCACTAGATCTGGTACTAGTTTTGTTAATGAACAAATCATTGTCATAATAGGCAACGGTAGAGTAAAACAGTGATATTAAATAGAAGGGTATGGGAAAAGGTAAAGGAAGGCTACAAGGCCTAGGCTATTATGACAGTGGCATCTCAAACGACAAGAGGGTGCATTCTTGTAGCAGTGATAGTGATACAGAATGTGATGATCTATCCATTTGTGCCACTAGCAGCTCCATACATGTGGGCAAAGTTTTGCAGCCCTTACATTCCCACCACCATCAGTAGTTCTCCTAATCTTTGGAACCTTCTATGCCCATTGATAAGGTTGAACATTTGGTACAGCAGGAAAAGGAAGAAAAAGGGGTAGTAGGCCAGAATTTGTCATGAAGATTGGTACCAAGAAAACTTTTCCAGCCAAGGAGGTCTGTTCCCCTAACAGCTTCCAAAGTTTTTCCAAAGTGGGAGATAAGCGATTAATGTAATTTTTATGGCATACTGATCCATGGGTGACAACAATTTGCAGGCCGCATCAGGACTGGGAGATGCCCACACTAAGGAACTCCCCGCATGGTTTGAAACATTGTCAGGTATGCTAAATATTCGAACTTAGCAATGTAATGGTTGGAACTTTCGAGGGATGTTGATCAGGTTAAGTTGTCTAACCTGAACTTTTTAAGTGTTCACAACTCCCAGCCAGGAGGTTTTTTTTCCGACAAGAAGGATAGGCACCGACCATTTTTGTTTTTAATTGATGTTGTTTAAACATTCCCTAGTTTTTCTTATTCAGTTATATCAGTGGAAACAGATAAAAATCTGTTTTATTAGCTGTTGTTTAAATGTATACGTGACTCAAAGGCAAAGTTTGTGATAAGGCCTATGAGTAATTCTCATAGACACATGCTTTTACCCAGAAACAATGTATAAGGCATCTTAATTACATATTCCAAATGAAATGTAACGATAAAATGAGAATGAACGTCAGTCCGGCATTAGTGCTATAACTACGATGACTAGACCTATATCTTAGGCTAACACTGTGAATTATACGGTCGCATTATACAATTGCAATTTCTTTCATAAAGAAAAGTTTTGATGCTGCCAATATAATAGTGTGTATAATGTAGGTGTTAAGACTGTGTATGTCTTATTATTGAGAGTAAGGGAAACTGACAACGTAGCCAGGACCTAAGTTGATATACATAGTCATTTAATGTTACATAAGGATATAAGTGCCACTGCAGTATACAATTTTCCTGCATTCAGAGAGAATATATCTTGGAAATTTCAGTATTATTACAGTTATCGTTGTAATATTCAAATTCATTCCTTTGAAGCAATGTCAACAAACAAGGAAATCATGAGGTCTATTATCTATAGTAGACTAGGCCTCTGATTTTGCTAAAACCTTACCTTATACGAGTTTTAGTAATGAAATCAACAAAACTCTCTCCTTTCAAAATTTTGTCATAATGACGGCAAAATACTAAAATTGATTATACACGCACATCAGTAGTCATTTTCAGATGCAGAATTTGCAGTGGATATTGAAAAACTATAAAGTTCATCGCTGAAAAATAATTTGCTGCCAATTACCATGATATATATATATATATATATATATATATATATATATATATATATATATATATATATGGTTGTATGTCTGTGTGTGTGTTCCAGCATATTTCTGAGAATGCATTGAGCAATTTCAACCAAACTTGATATACTTATCACTTCTATCTGGGAAAGAATACTTTCGGGGTAAGACATCCCTGGCACCAAAGGGGGTGGGGGTGGGAAGGGGTAACATGTAAAAATAACCGAAGACAACAGATATTTTTGTCTAATCCATAGTTTTAAAGGCCGCTGAGATGAATAGTGACAGTCTCGATGACGTTTAAGTCCAAGTTCAGCCCCGGTAGGAAGGCGCTGTGAGAAAGGGTGGGGAGGGGGTGGTATGTAAAAATAACCAAAAACAACAGATATAAGTGTCTAATCCATAGTTCTTGAGGTTGCTGAGATGAATAGTGACACTCCCGATACCCTTAAGTCCAAGTTCAGCCCCGATAGGAAGGTGGGGTGAGAATGGGTGGGAGGGGGGTGATATGAAAAAATATCCTAAAACGACAGATATTAGTGTCTAGTACTCTAGTCCATAGTTTTCAAGGTTGCCAAGATGAATAGTGACACTCCTGAGGCCATTTAAGTCCAAGTTCAGTCCTGATAGGGAGAGGGAGTACAGGGTGGGAAGATGGTGACATGTAAAAATAACTGAAAACGAAAGATATCACTGTCTAATCCGTAGTTTTCGGGTCACTGAGATGAATAGTGACACTCCTGAATCCCTTTAAGTCAAGTCCAGCCCTGATAGGAAGGAGGGGTGAGAAGGGGTGGGAAGGTGGTATGTAAAAATAACCAAAAACGACAGATATTAGTGTCTAAGCCATAGTTTTCAAGGATGCCGAGATGAATAGTGACACTCCTGAAACCCTTTAAGTCCAAGTTCAGCCCTGATAGGAGGGGGGGGAGGGATGAGAAGGGATGGGAAGGTGGTGACATACAAATAACCGAAAACGACAGATGTTAGTGTCTAATCCATAGTTTTCGAGGATGCTGAGATGAATAGTGACACTCGCGATACTCTTTAAGTCCTAGTTCAGTCCTGATAGGAATGGGAGGTGAAAGGGGTAATATATAAAATGTCAGAAATGCTGGGCAATGTAATTGCAGCAACAATCTTAACAGGAGAGAGAGAGGGGGGGGGGAAGCGAGAGAGAGAGAGTAGACGGGGTGTTGGGAGGAGAAAGAGAGAGAGAGAGAGAGAGAGAATTTATTGGTTGTCATTCAGAGTTTTCCTGGGCAGTGCCAGGTTGGTCAGCTAGCACATGTATATATTTCACATAGCTCATGAAGACAATGTAACATCAGAATTAGCAAAATAAGAATACCCTTTAATATTATCGAAAAGAATAAAAATGTACTCGTATTGTACGCTACTAATCGCAAGATGAATGACAATTCAGAATAGGCAACTGTTTTCATGTTAGTGCTGGAGCCAGGGTTACACAGGAAGCAACGGTCAGTGTCCTGCATCAACAGCTGATAAACATCTTAACAACCGGAATTAAAAAAGATGATTATTTAATTTTTATAGATGTAAGCTTATATGACTGAATGGTCAAATATTTTCTTGATCTATTATTGGATTTTAATTAGAATACATTTTCTTTTTCAGGAAAAAGTGTGGATTTTTTTATTTGCGGACTGCAAATTCTACGCTTAATCATAATGTGGACAAATTAAGCATCAGTGACGCAACTTCCACACTTCGGGAGCACTGGACAGCATGCCTCCAAAGAAACATTCGCCGTCAATTCACCAGGAGGAAGCGATTTAAGATCGCAGAAGGCAGAAGTGGACACTGAGCTACCCTGTGATCTGCAGGGGCAAGGAAACAACAATTTGCAAGGCTGTCTTCCTATCCATTGTTTCACTAACTGCTATGAGGACCCAAGTTGCTTTGCGAAAGTTATTTTGGGGGAGGAACAAAAATAAAGGACCTAAGGGACACGAACTCCAAAACCAGGTAGATAACAACGACTGTTCTAACGGTCGTCCATGAATCAGTTTGTTCCAATCTGTACCACCGCGGACACACCTCGAACCGGCATTATTCGGAGTCTCATCTTAGCATCAGGGTACTCTACAAATAGCACCTTGATTAGATGGATGTTAGCCGGCCTGATGTCGCTGTGTTGTGGTTAAAATATTCTAATGAGATTTTAAGTCGCCATTACAATGTCGGTTTTCGACATGTGAAGAAGGCACTACAACACAGGTCCTTGTGTTTCTGTCAGGCCGGCGTACTACAAGCACAAATTGTGTCGCAATCTTTTCAAAGTTGCCTTCTTCCTCCCACTACTTGTCAGTGCCCCTGCCCATTTGTGGATTAATGCAACTGACTGCTCTACAAAAATAACAAGCAAGACAAGAACTTCTCGAATTTTGGTGAGTACAGCCGTTTTTTGGGCATATTTAATTTTGCCATGCCTTTTCATCCATTAACAATCACTTTTTATCCGTTAATCACCATTATCGTCATCATTATTCACAAGTTTGTTAGCATTATTATTAACATCATGTTTATTGGTGTTTATTAACTATGTGTGACTCTTAATGTTTAGTGTTTTTTGTAGTAATCATCATCATCTTTATCATTAACTATTATTCACAGGTTTGTTAGGGTTATTATTACCCATCCCATATGTATTGATGTTTATTAACTGTGTGACAGTGTTAATTTTTTTTTTTTTTATTAATCCACATTATCTTCATCTTTAATTATCATATACAGGTTTGCTAGATTATTTTTAAAATATTCCATGACATGTTTAATAATGTTCTTTGATGTTTATTAACTGTGGCAATATGATTTGTAATTTTTGTAAATTATTTTGAAATTGACAAGCATTTAGACGGTGTAGTTTGAAGCGATTTTTTAATTACCAAACAACATGTTAAACAACATTAGATAACATTACAAACAATATCTTAGCGATTTTTTACCATAAAACACATTTTAATGCAGAAATGGGAAATTTTAGCCAAAAAAATTCACACCTCACATTTGAAAATATCTCAAGAACTAAAATCTTTTACAAAAATGATTGCATAGAATTAGTTTCAATTTTAAGAAATGTAAGGTCATAGCATCGTAAGTAACAATGCAACTATAATTTGAAAGCCTTTAATTATCAATCGCATTTTTAAAAATGGCGCAGGCGCGAAGCACGTTTCTTAAGGCACATTCTTTACGTATACTAGTGGGAATGGTGGCAAGACTTGTATACCGAAATTAAAAGTGAATTCAGTTTTTGTTTACGTAATATTAGCATGGAATACTTTTATCTAATTTTATATGTATATATATATATATATATATATATAATATATGCATATATAAATATATATATAATATATATGTGTGTGTGTGTGTGTGTGTGTGTGTAATATATACATAATATATATACTGTATGTATGTATATATATATATATATATATATATATATATATATATATATATATATATAATATATATATATATATATATCTATATATATATATATATATATATATATATATATATATATATATATATATATATATATATATATATATATATATATATATGTATGTATATAAATATATATATATATATATATATATATATATACATATAATATAATACAATATATATATGTATATGTATATATATGTATATATATATATATATATATATATATATATATATATATATGTATATATATATATATATATATATATATATATATATATATATATATATATATATATATATAAATTATTTATATATACATATAAATTATTTTTGACATGGAAGCGGAGTTTTGACTTGATTACCCTGGTCCATTTACAGATGAGAAATGATCTGCTCTGGTTTCTAAACAAATTTTACTTATTTGTAAAACTTCATTCTCTTGATGTTGTTGTTGATTCGATCCACTAAACAAATGGAAACTACGTCTGTCATCTTCCCTGTTTCATAGATGGAATAACCATCATCATCACTCGCTTCTCGTGTATTACGTCTGCGCTAATATTTCTACCTAACTTTTGAATTATCTTTTTATATTTCAACTACCACTAAAGATTTACGTATACAAACGTGTTCGTACTTTATACA
>NC_089746.1:55616511-55651511 GCF_040412425.1 Macrobrachium rosenbergii | reverse complement strand
AAAAACTACATGGTACAAATCTCCAGGCAGCATTAATTTCAGGAACACAGTAGAAAATGCTTCCTCAATGTGCGTATATGCTTGTATATGGCTTTCGATCTCAGTTGCCTATTTTTTCAAATTAAATGAGTCTTAGCTGTCCATTCGGTGTAATTAGATTCTTAAGAAAAATGTTTAAAACTCCTTTTAAGGTTGGCATATTTGTAGTTTACCTGTTAGGTTTTGATTTTTCCTTTGCCTGATGGGAGCATTGGTCTGCAGCTCGTTATTTCTCTATATTTTTAATATTTAATGGCATATGTCAAGAACCTAGCCGGGCGGAGGTGGGGTAGGGGTGGCACTACATGTCAACCCCACTCAGTGGTGGTCCCAAGCCCGGATAAATAGAGAAGGTTGGAGTCGGGAAGGACACCTGTCCGTAAAAAATCTACCAAAACCAGTAATAAAATGAGCCGTTCAAAACAGAAGCGGCCGGAAGAGGCTCATCGTAAACAGTAACCCTGACTTGGGATTTAAGTCGAGAAGAAGAATTGCTGTTGTTTATTGCTCGTAGACCATCTTCAGTAGCACCAAATAGTATTCTTGCCTATAAGGGTGAATAGGGATTATGCCTACGGCTTCTCTATTGATTTTTGAATCAAATAATTTTTATCTTCTCCCCTCTCTTGATCCCATTAAGGCATCTGGCGAATTCACCAAAGATTCACGTAAGGATATCAATTATCTGCTTATGCCTCTATCGCTTTACAATGTATTTTCTACTTACTTCATTTCTAACAGTAATTTTATATAGTTTTATCAACTAATAACGGACAGACAAAAATCTGGAGTAACAGAACACTTTACATCTTTCATATTTATATAATCATGGTTGATTTTCCCCTTGTTTAGCCAAATTAATCACGATGTATGTACACACCCTGACACAAAATATTGAGAAAAAGGAAGATTTTTTCCCTCTTAAATCGAAACTATTGATAATAATCACAAGTGAGAGCTTATCTCAAAGACTAATGACCGGAGGGGGAGATGAAGGTGTGCTTATTAAGTGAGGAAAAAAGGAAATGAGGGGAGACAGAGAGGGATAAAAAGTAGTGATTAAGACTTCAAAGAGAAGAAGAGAGTGGTGAGTGGGGTGTGGGGGGGATGTGGGGAGGGGTTGATGAGAGAGAAGCTAAAAATAGGGGGCGGTGGGGTCAAGGGAAGCGCCAAGCAAGATAAAAGCAAGCGCCATGGTAGTCTTTTACTTATTGCATGTCGTTATAGGCCTTCAGGGTAATACAGTCTACCTTTAAGGGAGGTAATTAGGTTGAGTAGCCCCTCAACTTATCAGATGTTCATGTGTCTGGCTTTCTGAGAAGTTACAAAATCTAATAAGTAACAAAGATTATACAATGCAATCTACACTTAAATATTCATTATATCCCAGCTTAAACTATACTGTATATTTCCTCGTATCATTCAGATTTAGAAATTTTTCGGTGAAATGCATTAGTCTGAAAAGGTAACTTAATGAAACACAAACAGTAATTTAGCTGGTAAGTAAAGTAGTGTGATAAGTTGAGGTCTGATAGGTTACGTTGGGTGGGGGCTACTATACTGTATGGATTTCATGTAGGATATCTTTAGGTAAGATGCAACAGGTGCATCAAATGGTTTCAAGCAGTCATTAAGGCTACTTAATCTCTAGTCTGCTGGCGTAATTTTAAGACATACGATAGCTAGAAGAGACATATGCTATCGAAATGTTCTCAAATCATTCTTTAATTATATGATTGTTTATCTGTTTCTTAACATATAAGCAAGCGTTACTATATAAATTTATCTCTTTTCAAGTTCCTGCACTTTATATATACACACATATATATACATATATATATATATATATATATATATATATATATATATATATATATATTTGTGTGTGTGTGTGTGTGTGTGTGTGTGTGTGTGTGTGTGTGTATGTGTCTTAATTCCTATCAGCTCCAGGTCGAGCAGATGGCACGACAAGAGTGCAAAAAGGATTCCTTATTCCTTTGGTCTAACTGAAGGAAACGGGGCAAAATATAACTGATATTCAGTAACTGGTAACCTCATCCACGATCATTTTTACTATTACACATACTTGGAATAGAAAAAACAAAATTTTTTAGGTCTTTGAGGGGTTAGATATCACTCGTAATTACATGCATACATAAATACTGTACTCATAGCACGCAAATTTAGCTGCTTATATGCAAACATCTTTAAATGCTTTCTTGAACATAACACTCATGCAGTCACATACACGGAGTTCAAGCCTTAACAAAAGAAGAGACTTACGTTACATATTTAATCCTACATGCATGTGAAAACGTGTGGTACTTTTACGGAAGCAGATCTAGTAACCCGGCCAAAACATGCTCACGTTACGGAATACCATGAAATTTACACTTAGAAAACACGCATGGAAAAACAAGTGGACCACGTCCTTTAACAAACACCCGAAATCACAATCACACACACGAGAGCGCTGCTTTACAAAGAGATCGACGCAAAGGAGACTTAATTAGCAACCCGGAAAAAGGGGGTTATATAACGGCAATGCATTTTAATCGAACGCAGAGAGAGAGAAAAGAGCGTTACTCTCGCCAGGAGATTCGATTACCATAAGTCTAGTTCAATGGGAATTCGGAGCCAATGTAGTCTAATGAACAAACGATTATTCTGTGTATCTGCATCTGAATGGATCAAATTAGGGAGATCTCAATGTTATTTGCCACGATTCATTCACTAAGTCTTGCGTTCGGAAAATCATCGGCCGATCATGAAGGGGATTCCAGATTGGGTACTACCTGTCTCCGCTACTCTTTCTCCGCTTTTAATTTTTCATTTCTAGTTTTTGAAAATATTGCGTCAATATAATATTTTCTTTTTTTACCTCACCATTTTTTTTTCAAGTATATTCTTCTATATACTTGCTCTTATAGTTTTTGTCATTAAAACCGCTGCGCATTGCAAATCATTTCATCTCTTTCCGTCTGTTAATGATCAGGATCAGTGTCTTCGTAGTTATAATCGACTCGTTGTCCCTTTTCATTTTTATTATTTAGATTGCTACCGTTTGCGCATACGTTACTTTTCTGGCATACCTCGGAATCTTTACACATTGCTCTGAATTAATAAAGTTCTTACTTTTCCGAGTTATCATGAATGGAAGTGAATCGATGAATATGTGAATGAACGTATAAAAGAATAATTACAGAAATTCATCCTGAAAGGGAGTTGCAATTTACCCTTCAAAATGTAACTTCCTTCAAAACGAATTTCATTACATACGGGAATCTATCTAACGTTTGCATGAATGCAAACCAAGTTGCACGTCTCTCTGTGTGTGTTTCCCTCTTTCAATTAAAACTTCTTTTGCTTTCGAAGCATAATATTCAACCTGTAGAACTGAAACGTATTTTGCAAAGCTACTTTCACTAATATAATGATGCTGTTGAAGATTAAGCTCTCCTAGGGGGTTAGTGCCATCAGTGCACCTCATGCCGTGCACTGTATGCATTACTTAAGATTCTTTGCAGCGTGCCTCGGCCCCTAGCTGTACCTCCTTTCGTATCCTCTTTCTTCCATCGTACTTCCCACCCTCTCCTAACAGTTGATTCATAGTGCAAACCTTTCACTGTCAATTTCCGTTTCAGCGCTGAATGACCTCATAGGTCCCAGTGCTTGGCCTTTGGCCTAAATTCTGTATTCAATTCAATATTAAGCTGGCCTGGTGCCGGCAGGGTCTCTCACTCCTAGATGAACCTGAGCTTCTTAACTAATGGTTCTTTAATCTTTTCTGGCAGCGACCCAAAATCCTGTCTGAATTTATTATGTTACATGTGTTTTCATAAACGCTGTTTTTTGGATTCTTTTCCCCTTTTCATTATAAGATACATGATGATAAACGTGATGATAAAATTTATTTGATGTGAGTAAGGAGGAAGTAACTTTGTTCAATTGTAATCAGTATTGACAGTTGTGGCAGACAAGAAATAAGTAACAAAATTTCCTTTTTTACCTAGAACATAGATTGAGAGAGAGAGAGAGAGAGAGAGAGAGAGAGAGAGAGAGAGAGAGAGAGAGAGAGAGAGAGAGAGAACGATAATCTGAGAATATGAATGATTGTAATTGGAAACTTTTTAAAACCCTAGTGTAAGCAATGATATAATGTGCTCCCACTAAACCGTCGTTACCTGTCAGATAAAATGCATATACTGCACATGTCATTTTCGTCAGTACCTTACATAATTCTTACTTCACATAACACTATATTTTTTCTAATCTAACTTATCCTATTATTAGCACATAGTATCCGTGAATAGATAAAATCTACCTAGCTATAATTACTAATCCTTATTTTCGTTTGTTACAATTAGTACCCAAGTAAATTCTAAGTACAGGTGTGCACTCACACTAAAGCCAATGTAGGATCGATTCGTAAGGGCCTCATAAATGTAACATATCATGGAAGCGTTGATATACTATACTTCAGACAGTAATGTATTTTCCTCCACACTCTAATAATTCATACATTGTAGTCACATAACCTCTTCATAACCTCCGTATGTACAAAAGTATAACTGTTTGTCACTTTCCTGAACATCTAGCGGAATTGCAAACTAAAAACTATTTTGCATCATGCCCTTTTTTGGAAGACTGGGCTCAGTAGTCATAGCCAGTTCCCCGTTTGAGTAACTTTTTTTTCTTTCTTTTAAATGACGGTAAATATTCCCACCCGATGTAAGTGTCATGTATGGTGGTTGCCAAGTCCGAGTTTCTCCTGATCACAGTTAGGTTCGGTGATATTGATTCCGGAAAAAATACTGTTAATATTTTATATGGAATTTTATGAAACAATAATTTAAAGAAATTACGTCTTTATTCAGTTAATTTTTTTGTTTCATATATTTCCAAAATGTGGACCAAGCACAATGGAATTTAGACTTTCACTGGATAAGCACAATTATTCCCTAAGTTAAGTATACCTTAGTTTTACCAGACCACTGAGCTGATTAACAGCTCTCCTAGGGCTGGCCCGAAGGATTAGACTTATTTTACGTGGCTAAGAACCACTTGGTTACTTAGCAACGGGACCTACAGCTTATTGTGGAATCCGAACCACATTATAGCGAGAAATGAATTTCTATCAGCAGAAATAAATTCCTCTAACTCTTCATCAGCCGGCCGGGGGAATTGAACTCCGGCCCATCGAGTGACAGTCTGAAGCTCAACCGACTCAGCCAACGAAGGGCTACAGTTATTCCCTAAAATTACCAATATTGGTAGAATCAAAGTAAATATGTATCCATTCAGTTTCACCAATTCGATTCCATTTCATAAAATAATGAAAATTTTTTTGTATATAATGAAAAATTCGTTCTATATAAAAGCGTGTATTCGTTCTATATAAGACTGCGTATTCTTGAATTCGTAATCGTTGTATATAATGAGAAAATCGGTCTACTTAAGAGTGCGTATTCTTTAATTCGTAATCGTTGTATATAATGAGAAAATCGGTCTACTTAAAGAGTGCGTATTCTTCAATTCGTAATCGTTGTATTTAATGAAAAAATCGGTCTACATAAGAGTGCGTATTCTTTAATTCGTAATCGTATCGATCAGGTACAGTACATCTGAATTTCCTCTCCCGGTACTCGGCTCCTGTCTACTTCACTCTTAAGACCACTTTATATGAAGGTAATTTATATAAAACTCTACTTTAAGGCTGACAACAGTGGATGATTATTGCCTCTTAACCAAGTTACAATTTGTAACTGATGGACGGTCCTTTTTGACTCTTTAAAACTGTTTTTTACTTTCACGCCGTTTTACAATTTATCTTGTTATTTTCTTTGCTTATATGACAAGTCATATATATATATATATATATATATATATATATATATATATATATATATATATATATATATATATATATACATTGTTATAAAAGTCCTTTAATATTCAATTCAGCTCTACTCAGAAAATATATTTTCATATATGTTACCGAAGGGGAATTTTTCCCTTTCGGTAACATATATGAAAATATATTATTTCCGAGGTAGAGCGAATTGATATTAAAGGACGCTTGTAGCTTAATGCTTGTATATGAATAACGGTGATGTGATAAAAACTTCATATATATACATATATATATATATATATATATATATATATATATATATATATATATATAATATATATATATGTATATATAATAAGTGTGTATTATATACACATAGATATGTATTTATATATACATATGCATATGTGTATATATATATATATATACATATATATATACATATATGTATATATGTATATATATATATATATATATATATATATATATATATATATATATATATATATATATATATATAGTATATATATAGTGAGGGAGTAAAGCTACGGATCGACACGACTTGTCATATCAGCAATGAAAAAAGAAAAGTTGATAAATATTAAAACAGTGTGAAAGTAAAAAAACAGTTTAAAAGTTTAAAGAGACAAAAAGGACCGTGCATCAGTTATGTAAATCAAAATGGAACAAACTGGTGCATGAAATGCTACTAAATAAGGAACAAATTGTAACCTGGTTAAAGAGGCAATAAGCATCCATTGTTGTCAGCCTTAAAGTAGAGTTTTATGTAAATTACCTTCATATAAAGTGGTCTTAAGAGTGGAGTAGACAGGAGCCGAGTAACGAGAGAGGAAATTCAGATGTACTGTACCTGATCGATACGATTACGAATTAAAGAATACGCACTCTTATATAGACCGATTTGTAATATATATATATATATATATATATATATATATATATATATATATATATATATATATATATATATATTCATATATATATATTTATGTATATATATGGGTGTATATACAGTATATGTGTGTATGTGTATAAAATCTCTTGAAACTGCACAGAACAGAACTTTATCGCCGTATCGAGTTGCCTGTGCGTGTAAGTTCATCTGGTAGATTGAGGTCACTAGAGAGAGTTGCAAAGAAAATAAATTTTTTTATTATAAATAAATTTTATTTAAGCAAGAAGCTTGCAAAAAAAATCTGTAGGTTTTATTATATTAAGAAAATACAATTGGGAAGTGTTTATTAAAGAATTGTCGTTGCTACTTTACGCAGTATTCAAATATTATCTAGCAGATGTGCAGACACCACCAATACGTTATCCAGCCTAAAACATAAAAAAAATTATGACATAACACTTAGTGGGGTTAGGAAAATACAATCCAAATTTCGACGCATACCATTTTTATGGATATAACAGATAGATTTATTCCTAGTGATGTTAGTAGTAAGTATTTAGTATTAATGTCAATCACAATCATTTTTCCACTAGCTAACCACGATCTTAATATCCCATCTTGGTCCCAGACTACGCGAAGGGGAACCAAAGACAAACCACTCCCCAACCCCCACTAAACACTCATGCACAAACACTCTCGCACAAAGGGGTTGGTCGGAGGGCGCAGGAATGTAAGCCGGAATGCGCGTTAAAACAGGGTCGCGCTGAAGGAGGCATTGCTAAATCCTGTGTCAACAGGAGAGAGATCAAGGGCGTGACATCTTATTGTTGCCCAGACGTCGTTTTGGGTATCTTATGACGGGGCCCCGGTTATCCTTGTGAAAATAATGACCGTCTGCGTATTAGGGGCTCAGTGAGTTGTCTTCGCTTTGCAGGATTTAAGGGGTCCTTTTATTAGTGATCTAGTAGGGTTCGTAACTGTTTGGGGCTCATGTATGTATATATATATGTATATATATAAATATTTATATATATGTATAAATGTATATGTATGTATATATATACATATATATTTCAAACTACATTTATTTATATATACATATAATGTATATATATATATATATATATATATATATATATATATATATATATAATATATATAAAGTGTGTGTGTGTGTGTGTGTGTTTGTGTGTGTGGAGAGAGAGAGACACACACACACACACATAGTAGATAGGTAGATATAAGATTTTTTGTCACATACACCAAGACATTTTTTATATTCACAAACATCACTTTCATAAGTGATAAGTGCTTCGTCACCAGTAGGATTCGAACTGCTGCCTGTTTTAGAAACAACGAAAATACAGTGACAGTATTTTTGTTGCTTCTAAACTAGGCAGCGGTTCGGATCCCACTCCTGACGAAGCACTTATCACTTATGAACGTGATATTTGTGAACATAAAAAAGTATCGGTGTATGTGACAAAAATTTTTATTTGAATCTGTCTAAATATACATTGGTACCAGCGTTTGCTGGGACTAAGAAAATGGAACTGGGACTTGCAACCTCATCCCAGAAGGCTTAATGAGAAACGGAAGATACTACCTTTCACTGCCATCCTTCCCAACTGGTAAAATTGTTAAGGTTTGTGTGTGTATATATATAATATATATATATATATATATATATATATATATATATATATATATATATATATATGTATATATATATGAGTATGTATACATTATATGTATACTTATATATATATATATATATATATATATATATATATATATATATATATATATATATATACATACATACATAACAATTTAACAATTTTAATGATTTGGGGAAGGATGGCAGTGAAAAGGTATTATCTCCCCGTTTCTCAATAAGCCTTCAGGGATGAGGTTGCAAGTCCCAGTCCCATTTTCCTAGTCCCAGCAAACGCTGGTACCCATTTACAGCTGAGTGGACTGGTTAGCAGTGAGCTAGAAGAGATACCTTGGCCTGTAAGGATCAACGAGAAAAAGCAACACCCACAGCTTTCATATAGGTTATATTTTTAAGATACAGCATAGAATAAAGGGAAGCTGAAGGGCGCCAACAAGTTAGATTTGAAATACATATAAATAAAAACGGAAGAAGCTACAAAATAATAGAAGTCAAACAGTTATATGATTCACAGCCAAAATTTGCATTTTACCACTACTTCGTATCGTACGTAAGCAAATCTAACTTGCAGTTTTGTATATTCATACGTGTTATTTATATGAAAGCTAGAAATTAGTAATATGACTACAGTTAATGTGCATCTCTCAATTCAATGTTCTTTTATCCATCATAAAATCTTACTTATTCCTCTCACGGGCTGTCCAGAAGAAAGAGACCGTTCTGGGACACGTTTTCCCGAGACGTAACCGAGTCCGGGACCTTTCCCTGAAAAAAGCGCGTCGCCGTATCTTAAAAACGGCAAAAAAAATAAAATAGGGCTGGTGCAATACTGGGACAAGGCTGACTTAATTTACAGTCTGCCATCGCTTGAGGAGCCAGTAACAGTATTTTTTGTTTATCGTATTCTATCATTTATTTTCATTAGCGAGTCTGGGCTAGATGTCTGGCATTTGTATAATTCATTTAGATGATTAGGAACCAAATCAACCTTATCCTACCCTGTTATCAAAACAGCTTAATGTATGATTTAAATCCTTCATTTACTGTAATTTTTCTTACTATAAATCTTTTACTCGTCATCAAATTTCAGTTCTTTCTCTCATTTTATGTCTTCAGTGCTAGAAATGCAGAACACTAGTGTCAAGTTGTTTACTCTTTCTGATCTGGTTGAGGAAGATGTGGCAACGTTTCTGCCACATCTACACGATATCCCAACTTGGGTCAAGGTTTTATGAATCAAGTCTGGGAAAAGTGGCAACGTGTAAACGTACTACTTGTTCGTAGCCATTTTGGCTTGACTTTAGTAATTGTCAGAGACGTAGTAAATAAAATCCTGTGAATTTTGGGACAACTATTAATTGACTGATACAAACGCTAGAATTATATATCAGATATTTTCGTTTATTGATTAATTTTTCCTTAGCTTAGATAGATATAACTTCAATTTTGTATTATGAACGGTAAAAATTTTGCAGTACCCTTTCTTGTCTGTTTATCTAATTGACTATTTAGCACGAAGTTGATCATTTTGATTGGCGATTTACCCCATTCATTTTTAAAATATTTTTCGTCATTTATATTTCCCGTATATCTCTGAACCGACGTTTAATTAAGAGGCCAGTTTGTTTTCTCTGGGAAAACCTTTTGCAATATGACCGTAATATCCCAGCCGTTTTTTGGTTAGTCACCGATTTGGCTTCAGGCTATCTTGCCCGTTTAGGTCTCTGTATTATGTGAAACGTCCATTATTTTATTCCTAGCATTGACTGATCTAGACCTGGGCTATTTCAGCCGTTTATTCAATATATATTTTAAAAAGTAACATCAGTTACTTCATCCTGACATTGGCCAAGATATCTTGGTTTGCGTACCTTTCTTGGTGGTTATTTTGCCAAACAGCCTCAGCCGCCATTCTTCAAGCTCACCCCACTCAGTTCTTTCTCCCTCCTTCCACGGTCATCTCTCTAAAAACAAATCCTCGAAATCACTCTTTGGTCTCCAACGCCCGAGATGTGATCGCTCTGGTTTCTAACGGCCGAGCCGTAATCGTTCAGAGACACGCACGCTGAAATGGCACTTAAATTCCTGGCAGTCCATTTTTTCTGCACTCCCACTATGCGGCTTACTCCGAAGGGAGTGTGGAGTGAGTCACGGAGTGGAGAAAAGGGGTTAAGAGGGGAGTAGAAAAGGCAGAGGGGAACTTTATCAACCCCCAACACCACCCTACCTTCCCCTTTTATTGCCTCGGTGGATGAACACAGTTGGCCCTCAGGGTGTCGATGGTGAAGAGAGAGAGAAAGAGAAAGAGAAGGGGAAAAAGATGAAGAAAGATAAGAAAAACAAATAAGAGAACGAGAACAAAAAAGGTTGTAATAGAGACCAGTAGAGATAGGGGAGAAGAAGAGAGAAAGAGATAGTGAGAGAACAGGACATTGAGAAAAAGGGAGCAGGAAAAGGATACGAGGAGCAAGAAGATGGAGAGAGAGAGAGAGAGAGAGCGAGAGCGAATTAAGAGGGTGACATTGGGGGTTTGACTGGAAGGGCCCACATGTGTTGCGATGGGATCAGTTATTTCGTTTAGGGGGGATCGTATGTATGCATGTGAGTGTGGATACGTGTTTATGTGTGCGTGTCTCACTGCAAACACAATTTGTTTGCCCGTAAATATGAGTGTGTGCTTTTGGATAATACGTTTGTGTATGATGTAATTGATTGTAAATGTTTGCTGATCGCATCTGTCCTTCGCGAGGCAGCTTTCTGTTTGCTGCTTATGTCAGCCGGCTTCGAAAATGCTCTTTTCTTGTTATTCCAGCTTTGCAGAGAAATGTTGGCCAGCGGGAATTTTGTTGTAACGGTTTGCTCATTTTGCGAGTGAGAATTTCCAGAATTCCTCTTGCGTGTGTTTTGTAAAACGATCTTACAAAAAGCCCAGCAAAGACTAATGAAGAACAAGTTTCAGCATAGTAACAGAAGGGAGTACAGTAGTTTCCTTATTGATGACATTGTTTACGGTAATATACGAAACTTACTGCATTGTCTTGCCAGTGTTTTACTTATCGTTCGGGTTCTTTTGTTTTCTCCCGACTCGGAAATAAAAGCAGACGTGTGCTTGCCCAATTTTAAACTTACAGTAAAGACGCGATTGAGAACGCCATAATGCTATATCATATTAACAATGCTATTAACATAAAACTCGAAAGACTGTATTTTCTCTGAATCGAAGTAACGTTGCTGTTGGGAATTTAGAAGAAACGACATCTTTGTTCCTGGGAATCCATAAAAAAGGGTGAATCCAATAAGCAAGTGCAAAACACACAAATTTCAGTTTCAGGTCAGAATGTACGGTAAGATATATAGCGTATTTCAGAAAGATACTGCGATTATTGTTTCTAATAATAGCAATGGGCAACGTGATTCTATTTCTGTGTGAGCACTGATGAATAGGATTAGTCTTTACTGTATATTTCATTTAACCCTTAATTGATTATACGTTTGTCTTATTGAAGTCTATGCATTGCTTCATCTTATGCAGTTAGATATATGTATGTATGTGTGTATCTATGTATATACGAGTATGTACAGCACTTAACTTTCTCTGATATGATCTACTATCATATATATTTTTTGACAGAATAGGCTACAATGGCTGACAATAGAGTAAATTTCTAGTCGTATATAGGCTAATTAGTATTTTCATATATTCACTGACACATCGAATTCTGATTTTGTTATGTTTAGTTACATATTACTAGAAAAGGAAGACTGAAGTTGTTGATTTGTTCCTAGCATGAATATATAGTAGTAAGGTTTATCTACGTAATTCCGCTCGCATAAACATCAATTTGTTGCAATAACTTTGCCTAATAAAAAGAAAATAATTTGTTATTTTACTGTCGGAGTGTTGTGTTCATTCATTAGAATAAGATTGAAGTTCTACAAGGAAATTATATATTCACTTTAGAAATAATTTGTCATTATTTTTCATCGGTAACCTATTCAGTAGGTTTATTGTGACTTTCTTAATATAAACTTTAAGGTAATAGTATGAGAGCGTAGCCTTCATTCATTAAGTGAATTTGATCAAATCTCTGCTACCAGGATTCTGTTATCTCTGAACAGATTTGGACCAACTGTTATATATGTTAGACATTTTTTCAACATTAGGAAGTCTATTAGAAATATTGTTATGCATCCCCTGAATATCTTTGGAAGGTGAATACCAACATTTTGATGACAATAAGGTAAATTGTTTTGATGAATAAAAGAATTCCTCTATTTGTGCTACGTCGATTTTGCCATTTCGTTTGCCCAACGACTTTCGCCCTCAAAAGCAATTTCGAAAAACGTGAGTATTACCGCTGGGTTTTATGGCATATAACTCATGTCTGGATTGTACTACATATCAGCGAAAATAATTGGTAGTTCGCATTTGTAGACTCCACTTATATATGGTTCAACAATAATAAATTTTTGTACGACCTAGTTCACAGCGTGGACCGCGCTCTGTTATTCTTTTACTTATTTATTCTATTCTGTTTTGCGTTTCAGTGCTTTTGATTTATGTGACGTGACATAGTACCCTTTATGGCAGTCTCTTTGATTGTAGTTCCCATGAAGGACATGATTTACTCATTATCACAGAGTCGGGTCCTACTGGGGCGCATTGCCACCTCGCACCAGCCCCCGGTACCTGGCCCTGTTTTGTCACATCTGATGTGGATTTTCATCGTCCACTGCGATAGACTCTTCCTTCTCCATATCTTGGGTCTACCAGAGGTCATCGTCCTAACGCCATACCTTTCATTATCAGTTGCTGTATGTATATGCAGGTAGGTAGGTAGGTAGGCCTTTCGTAATAACTACACGATACAATAAAACAAATTGAAAGGGAGAGCATTAAACTGCAGGTAACATAAACGCCACAAATGGTTCGAAAAGCACATAAAAGTTGAATTTATATACAGAAATACATTTCCTACGATCCAGTAGTTAAGACTCCAACTACGTTGTAGCAAAGGTTCGATGACATAGATTTGGTTCCATAATGATCTTACCTATTAGATTTGGCTTTCATAACCTTCTGTATCAATTCATGTTATCTATCAGTTTACTGATGTAGTTCCCAGTGTATTCTGTGGCTGGCAACACTAACATGATAAAATATAACCAAATGTTCTCGGTATAGAGATTATATCATAACCTAAGGTTTAGGAAAATTGGTTACAGGGTTATAACCGAGCAAAATACAACTACATGCGACACCAAGGGAACATAATGCAACACTCTATTACGATTAAGGTATGAGGTATAAGTCATCCAAAAAATACAATGCCTCTGATTCGTTTTCATGAATAATAAAAAATGAATAATAAAAATGATCTTTCGGCTATATCTCTGTCTTGACATAGCATTTACCTGATTATCGATTCTCAAAACCATTCCCAAAACGTGGTTATTACCTCTAGGTTTTACGGCACATAATTCACGCCCAGATTATAAGAGTAGAAATGTTCGGTAGTTCTACGTTCTGGATTTCACCTGTAATTGGTTCAACACTATTAGATTTCTGTTTGGTCTCCGGCGTCAATTATACTGAGCTATTCTTGTCTTTTCTATGTCGTATTGGGGTGAAAATGTTATGGGAAGTTAGTGTGGATGGTGTCTTTTCAGTGATTACGATACTTTTCTCTACTTTCTCTTACTTTGCATTTTCCATTACACACGCACACACGTACATGTACATATACCTTTATATATATAATATATGTGTATATATATACAGTATATATATATGTATATGTGTGTGTATGTATCACTTCGCACGGTCATTGGCTACTACATCCATCAGTCCGTTTTAATGCAAGTTTATTTACAGGGAATAAACATCAACTGGTTGCCATTTATGCTCTTATTTATGTGTTTGTAGTCGCAACAAAAATATGCTGTCGTAAAATAAATTGTAGTTTACCTAGAAAAACGCTAATATGGTTTGGACGGTGTTTTTCTATGTAACGCTTTATTAATGAAAATATGATCGTAAAGAATGTTTGCTTGACTGATATTTAGTAATATTTCTGCTAAGTATATGGTAACATGTGTTTATTGTGCAGATTTAATATTGGAAAGTTTATGGTTGACTGCACAACATATTTCTTCAAGGAATGCCGTTTCATACGTTAATGAGTTAATGCAAATATTAAATGTATAAAAAAATGAGTTTATTACAGTGGAAGATGCTGTATTTTGATACCAGATGTTACGAGATGTCTTCATAAACGAACGAAAACTTTGTCCTTCATTTAATTTTTTAATGCAGTATGGAGGATTTAGGTCAAACGATAAAATATCGTAGCGTAAAAATTCTAACATATTTTCTAAGTGTTTGCAAAGATTCATAAAAAGCCATTACTTTTTTTCCTTGAAGGAATCATAACCTTCTCCGTAGCACAACTTTGGATTACAAGGATAAACAACGAATTAGCTCTTTAGTACTCACCAGATTTCGCGGTAAATATGTATCACACGTGATTTTGTCCAGAGCATCTTACAGTTCTCTCCCTATTTATGTAACTGACTTATCCTGATTATCATTTTTGCTTCGCCTCTTGTAAGCTGTAGAATTCATCTAGATAACCTATAGGTACTGTCCTAGATATAAAAATATAACCTTAGGCTACATAGGGCTGCCATTCTCATATATTGCCCTTGCCTCGAAAACTCATTAGAGGAGTTTTTGATATTCAAAAGGAGGGCGCACAGTTTTGGTACCTCGCGATAGGGAATCAGACCCTGTCCCTCAACAGTTTTTCCTTTCTCTTTTTAAATCTTGTAAAAACATGAGTGGTTGGTCCAGTTCCCCACAAAGAAATATATTGAATTTACAATTTATAGTAATGTGTAAAAGTTATAAAATGTGTCTTTTTTGTGAGCATTTACAAGTCAAACTTGCATGTTGAGAACATTGTAAATCAGTACAGTTATATAGTACTCATATTCAAGAGTTTAAACTGTTATGTATAGAAGGTGAAGTGATGTGTAAAATACTCAAGTATATATGTTAACATTTTTCTAACGAAAGGTAACAAAAAATAATTTGACGCTAGGTCAGGACCATGAAACGTGTCTTACGAAATCAAAAGAACAAAACGTATAAACAATAAACTAATATAGTTACAAAAAACCGTCTATGGTAAAAAAAAATACTTCTGTTTTTACTCTCTCATTTCACTTCCACAGGTGGGCGCGCAGCTGTTATTTGGTTAGCCTTTATTAAAGACCCGGTTCAAGGTGTACTGTACTCATGATAAAGAAAAGACGAACAAACCAACTCACTGTAATGCTCTTCCTCTTAAAGACCCCTTTTTATGACTTGACAAGTTTTCACGTTCCAGCGCTACAAATAATTTTCCGAAATTCAGTCCGAGAACATTTCGTTGAATATCCGTTCAGTAGACATGCGCAGCTAAGAGTGAAGGATGACTTCACTTATTTATACAGGTTTCGGAAAACTGGAAATGTCAACATTTAAAATAATATAAATATACTCACACGAATATCTGAAGATAGTTGTACAATAAAGGGATTAGGTTACTTCCTTTCTGGTGATGTAATTATAGAGAAATTAACTTTTTTTTTTTAGATTTACAACTCCTGTCTCGCGCCTTTTCTTCAACAAAAGAAAAGAGATTTTGTTTCAAAGGGCAATAAAATTGTTTGGCGACATGGCATATAAAAATGTACCAGTACTAGCTAGACAAAGGCTGTACCCTGCAGTGTTGTCACTCCTTGTTAATTGAAGTTAAAGTAAATGTAAACACGACGCAATCGTTGATTCTCGTTAATCTTTCAAAACCTGTAAAAAGTATCCCTCATTCTAGTAGCCATTTTATAGGTTTTGAAAACTTTAATAACACAAAACCGGGATAAATGAGTTCATTTAACTGCAATACCCAAGTATAAGTTGTCCGACAAATCTGAAAAATCTTCATCTTTAGAATTCGCAAATGCAAGTAATAAATGGGCAGCCATGATGACATTACAGAGAACGCCATAATGAAATGCCTTTTACCACTTTGTTCTTCTTCAACGTATTTAACTGTCTTCTATGCTCATTTAAGCGAAGGAATTCTTTGGTTTCTGAAGAGGCAGTGACAGTCTTTCTTAGGACGCGAAGTGAAAAAGATGGGTCCAATATTGGCAGTGCTAAACAAACATAATTTAGATCTGCATTTTGAGTACCTGGTCACTGATGGTATATCTCCAGCGTAACCTTTCGTTTAACTTGAAGCAGCAAGGGGCCACTGGAAATATGGTTACCTAAAAGAAAAACAAATGTCTGTTGTTTGTTCTTGCTATGCATTCATGCTGAGAATGGCTTCCGAATAAGTTGTAGATTATAGATGAGAGACCATAAACGGGCAGCAGACAACATCTCACTAGGTTCACGCAAGGAAATTGTGGACATGTGTATTTAAACGCTTAGATTCATGGGTTCAATTTTTAAAGCTTCTCAATTTCATTATTTGAAAAATTTTTATTCATGTGTATTTTCTAATAATGACAATAATTGGAAAAGTAAAAGTTTAATGTCAATTACATAATACCTTGTGGTGAATGTCTTCGGTTGTACTCAAATTGATATGAAATTCGCAGGAGTTTTGCTTTATAATGATTTACACCTAGCCGTATTTAGAAATACACATCTACAAGAGAGAGAGAGAGAGAGAGAGAGAGAGAGAGAGAGAGAGAGAGAGAGAGAGAGAGAGAGAGAGAATTAGGATATGATTATATGCATGAATCTACTCATATTACGAAATGTAAACCAACTCCCACCTTTCCACCTCCCCAGAAGCACAATCAATTTAACATCCTCCTTCCCCGCTAGCCCTGTCCAAACGACTGACACCATTTCCTGTCATTTTCTGATGGACATGCAGTTGAGTAATAAATTCCCAAAATTGACAGCCGGGGCATGTCGGCACGACCAGGTCAACAAATGCTTGAATACGGCCACCTTGTGAAATCCTTGAATTTATTGAGGTGTTGTCGGAACGTAAATCTGTCCCTCTTTCGCGGAATTTATTGCCTCTAATCCGTCCGGTTTCCAGCGCGAAGCTCCTTTTTGTTTTTCCACTTCGAATTTGTTGTTCTTGTGATGGTCATACATTACGACCACAGAATTCTTCTTCAAGTAGTCATATGTTTCTGTGATCATATTCTTTGATAACGGAGGGAGGAAGAGCCTTTAAATTATCATTCATTTCATGTTTATTTATTAGGATTAGACACGCATAAAACTCCATTAAATTTGTATCGATTTCAGTGTTGTTTTTTTTATTTCACTATTTCATGACTGCATACTTACACCACCACAATGAGCAGGAGATTAAAAAAAAAAGGGGCTGCAAAAAGGAAACTACGTGACTGGCACATGTCAGAAATAAAAGTGAAAGAAAGAAAGAAGGAGCATAGTTTCTCGGGAACAGAAAACAAAGCCTTATCAGGGAGTCGGAGAGATTTATAGATGCAATAAAACGCCAGCGCTGTGGTGGCGGAATGGCGCTCCAATAAACAAGGACGCCATGCACCTTAGACTGTTGTTGGCTAAGCCCAGGACCGTGTTCAAACAACCCTTTTGCAGCGACGAGGCCATTCCGCTTTTAGGTATCCGCTACCCTATTTCCCTAATCACTCCGAATATATCAATTTTCTCTCCACTTAGCCCGGGATGTGCCGCGAAGGACTGTGTTTTCTCTGGCCACACTCGCGCGCTGTTTCGGGGTGTTGCTTTGCCGCTTTGTAAACACAGGTAGGTCGGCTGCTTCGAGTGATCGGTCTGGGAATATTTGGATAGCGAGGAGAGAGAGAGAGAGAGAGAGAGAGAGAGAGAGAGAGAGAGAGAGAGAGAGAGAGAGAGAGAGAGAGAGAGGTGGGAAGTGAGATTGAGAAATGATTTTAATCAGTATGGAAATCATCACTAATAAAATGTATTGTTTAAGGTAGGAAATAAAATATGAAACAAGGAGAGAGAGAGAGAGAGAGAGAGAGAGAGAGAGAGAGAGAGAGAGAGAGAGGTGGGAAGTGAGATTGAGAAATGATTTTAATCAGTATGGAAATCATCACTAATAAAATGTATTGTTTAAGGTAGGAAATAAAATATGAGAGAAGGAGAGAGAGAGAGAGAGAGAGAGAGAGAGAGAGAGAGAGAGAGAGAGAGAGAGAGAGAGAGGTGGGAAGTGAGATGGAGAAATGATTTTAATCAGTATGGAAGTTATCACTAATAAAATATATTGTGTAAGGTAGGAAATAAAATTTGAAACAAGGGAAGAGAGAGAGAGAGAGAGAGAGAGAGAGAGAGAGAGAGAGAGAGAGAGAGAGAGAGAGAGAGAGGTGGGAAGTGAGATGCAGAAATTATTTTAATCAGTATGGAAATTATCACTAACAAAATATATTGTTTAAGGTAGGAAGTAAAATATGAAACAAGGAAATAGGCAGAGAGAGAAAGAGAGAGAGAGAGAGAGAGAGAGATGGTTTTAATCAGTATGAAAATTTTCAGAAATGAAACGCCGTGTGGTTGAAGTCAACAGTAGAATATTAAAAAAAGAAGAAAAAATAAGGGTGGCAAGGGTGTGGGTTCGTGGTGGCGAGGAGAGGAGGGGGAGGGTATTGGAGGGAAAGGGTTTCGATTAACATGATCAGAATCATCACAAGAAGAAGTACTGTTTGGATGGGCTTAACAGCAAGTAGTTTTAGCTTTTGCCATTTAAAGAGGAAAGAATAACAAATAAATAAAAATAAACATGAACGGTAATCAAAGTGAATAAAAATAAGTGTAGAAGTCAGTGACTCCGCTCTGTCATCCTGGATTTTCTGAGAGCAAAAGTTGCCCAACCAAGACCACTTGAGAATGGAGAGCGGAAGTAAGTCTTGTTTGTAATTAAAAGCGCAAGAATTCCTTAGAAATGTCGCGGGTCTGTATGAAATAATGTAAAATACACGACAATTATAGTGATTAGTAATATGATAATGATTCCTAATTCATTTCACAGCCACGTTTGAGAGACCGAAACTGTCATATTTGAGGTTCCCAGATCTGACACTTGAGAGGATAATAATGTATGTTAATCGTAAAATGTAAGTGCGGTTGGACATTCAGACAAATATACAGATTGATAATACGATGTTGCATACCCTAGATCATAACAATTATAAAATGTATGATATAGCAGTTCATTAGATAATTGCATACCCTAGATCATAACAATTATAAAATATATTTTATAGCAGTTCATTAGATAGTTGCATACCCTATATCATAACAATTATAAAATGTATTGTATAGCAGTTCTTTAGATAGTTGCATACCCTAGATCTCATAATTATAAAATGTATGGTATAGCAGCTTATAAAATGTTGTATACCCTAGATCATAATTATAAAATGTATGTTATAGCAGTTTATAAGATGTTGCATACCTTAGATCATAACAATAATAAAATGTATGTTAACAGCAGTTTATTTTTATGGTTGCATACCCTAGATCATCACAATTATGGTATAGCAGCGGAATAAGAATCTGAAGGGTTAAATATCGTGTCCTTGCAGCCTACCGTTTAGAAATCAGATGCACTGTTGCTGGTTAGGTTACCTTAAACGTTTTCAGAGGCATAGAATAGAACGGTAGGTAGGTAGGTATATGGAATGACAGAAAGACGGATGTGAATGAAAAGTTGTAAGGTGGATACTGTGTGTCCGTTATGTTCTTCTTAGATAACTCATAGTATTAAATATATCTATCATTAAGGTACATAGAAATACATTATAACGTAATATATATACATTCATTTCCCGAAAACAAATCGCAACCAGCAACAAAAACCTACAAAAAAACTCGTTACAAGAGAGCCAGAAAATATTGCTATTAAACACATTTATGAATGAATGGAAATAAAGAGATGAACAAAAGAACAAAAAACTTAATTATTTAGCTGAGAGATAAACTAATGGTCAAAGAGAGAGAGAGAGAGAGAGAGAGAGAGAGAGAGAGAGAGAGAGAGAGAGAGAGAGAGAGAGAGAGAAGGAACATATCACATTAATTAACTGAAGATAAACAAGCCGTTAATCTGTATTATTGCAAATGTTACTTACTAACATAAAAAGCCTTTTAGAGCATTCCCTTTCCTTTCATTAAGCGTTTCCAAACCTCCCGGAGCAACAAACACTGGTCAGAGTGGTCTGATCGATAGGAAACAGTGAGACAAACCTTGTTAAGGCGAATGCCATTCAATATGCGTTGACGGACTGATGGCTCCCCCGTGTTAAATGACAGCCGGTCACGATGGATGGAAAAAACTGAAAAAAGAGAATTGTGGCAACGAAAACCAACTGACCGACCCAAATATGCGGAATGGAAGGGAGCCAAGCCGAGTAGAAACTTCGATAAGAGTACTTTCACTCAGTCTGTTGGCTTTTCAGGCTTTGTTGTAGCCGGTTGATGCTTCCACAGATTTCTGAATTCTGCTTCAAGTTTCAGCGATGGTCACGGCAAGATCTTGTGTCGCGGGAGGTTATGTGAGAAGGTCGCGCAGTTATTCATTGAAGGTTCACCTTCCTGGGACTGACCGAATCCTATTAGAAACTGATTAATGAAATTTTACTCACTTTCGAATTTCCAGTTTTCATGGTGGTAACCAGTGGCTGCTCTCACAGATTTATAAGGTCTGTTTTTAGTTTCAGTAGTGACCAGGGTCATCCATCTTGTACTGACCAAGTCCAACATTGCTTCACCTCAGTGATTTTGATGAGGAGGTTCGAGACTGCAGGTTTCAGCGTCTGGGAACAGTAAAGCGATTTATTATTTGAATCCTAATTCACTGCTGGCATTGGTAATCAGTGGCTTTATTCTGTGAGAGAGACGGACTTCCAAATCACAAAATGAACGTAAGAATGAATTACAAGCAAAGCACAAAAAAGTGAAAACAAAAGAATAACAGGTAACAAAGGTTGACGGTTCAGTTAATTATCGTGACGCTGAACAAATGTATTAGTTCTGACTCATGCCACAGATAATTTGAAGTCTTTGGAAGTCAAGGTTTTCCAAACTTTTTCATCAATTTGAAGTCAGTTGCCGGGCATTGCCAAATCCCTCTTTAAAATACCATTACTCTTTATTGCTTCTGGAAAAATCCTCTGTGTTATTCGGGTTTGGGAAATAAAAGAATAACTTTTCTGAAAAGCAAGAGGTCCTGCCCGGGCTCTGTTTGTTTTTAAACAATTTCCATACATGATTTTTCTGTTTTTCTTCCTTGGTTGTTATTTGGATCCCGACTCAAATGCATGTATTGAAACTCCCCCTGAAGTGCTGTCCGACCCTTTATGGGTTTCCATTCGCCCGGTCGAAAAAGAAAGAAAAAGATAGAAAAGGAACACAAAAAGCGGAGGGCAAAAGGAAATTTTCCCTTTATGCTTTTGTGACATACCCAAGGGAGCCGTTGAGTCAACAACACCTATCAATAAGAGGGCAGGTTTTCTGAACCATAAGGGAGCCATCGGTTCAACACCTCTTGGATATATCATCGGCTGACCGTTGTAGCAGCCCACCATAAATTCTCATATGTGTCGCGTTATAAAGGAAGCAAAGGAGGAACATTACTCAGAAGACAGCTTGTAAATTCTTTCTCTCGGGGCCTGGGATACAAACGGGCTGATGGGAAGACAAATAGAGAGAAGGATTGGTGTATCGAAAGGTTGTGAACGTGGAAATCGAATTTGTCTTCTTATCAGATACTTGTAAACATCTTTCACTTTGAAGGTAGATAGATAAATAGATAGACAAGGGAAAAAATCCGAGTTAAAATTGTTTTAAATTCCGGTGAAGAACAAAGTAATATTACCATGTAGAAGAACACTGTGTGTGTGTGTGTGTGTGTGTGTGTGTGTGTGTGTGTGTGTGTGTTTGTGTGTGTGTAGTGCCGAAATGATTGATTTAGTTAGTCATACAAAAAAAATGATTGATTTAGGTCTCTGTTTATAAAACAGTGTGATGGATATAAATCTTTCCTTTATGTAATCCTCAGCTTTTTAGTCTTCGAAATGAGTGCAAACCTGCACCATATCTATGGGGCTTTTAGAGCAGAAGGCACCACTAATTTGTTTTAGAAAAATTAGAATAAAAACTTGGCTTAGTTTTCTGTTTTTGGTAACGTAATGTAGCAACGTTACCCTCAACAACATCTTTCCTTTGGATAGGTTTCTGTTTTCCATCTTGTTTAATATATGACACCAAATATCAGTAACTCGGAATAGGACCTGAGATTTGTCCTATCAACTTTATCTTCAACGTCTCAGTATACCCGAGCTTGGACTAAACCCATGAATGTAAATAGCAGAGCTTAAGGCAGTCATTCCATTTTAGATGAAATTGTTTCTGTTTAGTGAGAACTTAATTCCTTTTTAGTATACATACAAGAGGTAATTTATCCTAAATTACCATAATTATTCCAGTTTTTTGTATTTATTTTGTAAGATATACTGATTACAATATCCAGCTTATCATATGACACCAAGTAGTGCAGTGACGTTCTGCGTGGCTAAACTGTCTCATTTAAAACGCTAAGAAAAATAAATAAACTATTCTTTTCTGTCAAGTTATTTTGTCAACGTTTATTACTAGGTGTGTAATGAAAACACACGGGCACAGTTTTTTACTGGATCAGAAATATATATATATATATATATATATATATATATATATATATATATATATATATATGTGTGTGTGTGTGTTTTACCTTATTTACTCATACATATTTATTAATGTTTTTATACATGCTTAGATATTATTATTCATATGTTTTGATGTTGTATTTTTAATCCGTTTATCATTTGATATAATCAATGAATTTTTGTGATTTAGTCTATTTAGTTACAGATTTTAAAATACTTAGAACTTTAACGTTATTTTTTAACACGACTGATGTTTTGGAGATTTTTTTTTTTCAATAAATACAAACATGAAGAAAACTATTAATTTTTACTCTTAGCTCTTTATTTCATTGTGATACTGTTTATAAAACAGTGTGTGTATATAAATAAATTTTTATCTCAACTGAAAAAGAAGACAATTGGTTGATTCTATTTCTGTCTCGCTAAACAAACAGCTGTTCTTCATAAAATGAATTGGGAACGATAGAAAATGAAAAATGTAAATTCCAGGAATTGTGATTTTCCTTGAATGTAGGTGATAAGTCGGGATTTCCTTATTACTAGAATGAAAAACAAAGAAACAATGTTTTTAATTATTTATTAATGTTTTTATACAGAAAATTCATTTTTGAATAATCTTTATCAGTGATGGAAGTTCTAATGTCTAAGAATACGTCTTATACAAGATTTCAAAACAGTTCTTTACTCATTGATTAGGTACGAAAAAGAAGACAGGTGGTTGAAGGTAAACAAACACATAAGCTTGGGAACGATAGAAAACGAAAAAAGCCAAACCACTGATGATAAGTCGGGATCAAAGACAATGTTGGAATATAAACAGAAAATATTTAATAACTTTTACATGGAGTTTCGCAAAACGTCACAAGTCAAAACAGTTCTCACTCTCATGATCGATTATATAAAAAAAAGATAAATATATATATATATATATATATATCCTTCTGTCATCCTTCACTTTATTTGCTTACATTTGTTGCACGCAGTCTTTCGAATCTTCCTTTCACGCGGTAGACCGCGAAATCCAATATTAGTTCAAGATGCTCACTGCCTTATGCAGGTAAACAGAAAAACAAATCAGAAAATGAAACAAAAACAAGCAAAGATTTTTACTTTTCTTGTAACAATTCGGTGTAATATCTGATAAGAGCCATCATGACCTGACGATCCGACATGGCAGGTTGTGCCAAACTTGACTGACGTCGAGGTGGGGGGATGCGGAATAGAGGGTTGGGGTAGAGGAGGAGGAGGGGAGGGGAAAAAAGGGGAGGAGGGGGGTAGACATTGGAACCTACCAAGGAACAGATGAATAGATCGCATGTTTCCATCATTAAATGATGTTTTCTTCTGTTTCGAAAGTGACGTGGAGGTGCGGCAAGACCATTTCGGGATGAAATTTCGTGATAAACCCGGTGACATTAGCGTGAGAAACCGAGGTTAGTTTTTACTGCACGCTTCGCGAATTTTCTTTCCAGAGGAAAGATTAGGTAAGCACGCATGTAAGCTGGACATGATTATTGACATGCAAACGTAAACTCTGGTTTGCGATTCTATATATATATATATATATATATATATATATATATATATATATATATATATATATATATATATATATATATATATATATATATATACGTACATAAATACCTATGTATACAGTGAATGAAGAAGTATTGTTTCTTATGCAAACGTGACTTTTTTTATACTCAAATATTGAACCACAAATATCTCGCTTGCCTATCTCTCTACCCCTGTATCTATCTAATCTCAAACAAAAACCACAGTATCGAATCCTGGCCTGGTCTGATGCACGTGTCAGTTATAATTTTCCATGAGTGTAAGTTTACTCAAAGGTGAATCGAATTTGATACTAAATGATCCTTGTGACAATACACACACGCATACACACACACTAATATATATGTAACACATATATATTATATATATGCATATATATGTACACACAAAATACACACACACACACACACACACACATATATATATATATATATATATATATATATATAATACATATATTATAAATATGCATATATATGTACATAAATATACACACACATATATATATATGTGTATAAATATTTCAGATGTACTGTATATGTGTGTGTGTGGGGGAAGTGATTTATTCCAATTCATAAAAAAATGCCAAGGAATGTGAATTAAGTACCTAGAAGTTAGTCAAAATTTATATGTTAAGAAACATGAGTGGATAAGAACATGAAGTTCCCTTAATCAAAAAAAAAAAAAATTCTGGGAATTTGAAGTTTAATGCCTTCAGAAGCAAACCTTTTAAGTGAAAAAGGCCCACACATACATATATACACACATATATATATATATATATATATATATATATATATATATATATATATATATATATATATATGTGTGTGTGTATATATGCATATATAAAGACTATTGTTCAGTAACTGAGAATTGATATCAGTTAGATGATTGTAATAAAGCACTATGATATCAATCAAAGTTTGCATAAGCATGAATGCTTTGAAGGGACCTTATAAAAACTGGAAAGCAAAGGAATGAGCGGTAATGGAAAAACCCACACACCCTTTTATATATATATATATATATATATATATATATATATATATATATATATATATATATATATATATATATATATTGTGTGTGTGTGTGTGTTTGTGTGTGTGTATACATATATGTATATGTATGTAATTTAAACATACATATATATATATATATATATATATATATATATATATATATATATATATATAATCTGCTGTGGTTATGTCTACTAAACAGGAAGTAGCAAGGGTCATGAAGAGTACGACAGGTCCGACATGTTATGCGATAGGGTAGCCTCGAGATCATTTGCACGTAGCCCTGCGTGTGTGTGAGAGATAATTCCCTGTCAGAGGTTCAAGGAAGCATTGCCCTAATGCTCTCTTTTGTCCGTATTTACAGCCTTCATAATTGGCTGCTTCCTGCTGCTATAATGGACGTCCGTCTTTCTGTCAGCTCGACAGTCTTTGGCCATTTTTTCCCTTCTCTCTCTCTCCGCTCCAGATTTTTTCTCTACTACTCAAAAAAGGGGATGTTAATCCTGTTCGTATTATCAGCACCGAGGGTAATTTTGCCCACCCCACCCTTTCCCCTCACTCCCCTACCCCTCAGTAAAAAGATAATCCTGTCAGTAGCTTGTTCTACTTGGGGTGTAGACTTTTTACAGTTTTAAAAAGGAAATTGGCCTAATTCGATCATTCAGATTTTTTCTCCTTTGGATTGGTGGCCCTGAGTATTTGCACGTATGATTTAATTCAGTTATTCAAGCCTTCATATATATATATATATATATATATATATATATATATATATATATATATATATATATATATATATATATATATATTTTTATTTTTGTTTACTGTCATACAATGAGGAAACAGTGAGGAATTTAAACGTATAAAGCATTTTAATTACAAGAGTTCATAGGATGGAAACATGAAGTATTAGCATTCTAATTTCCAAGGTAATTTCTGCTACTGCGAAAACACTACGGGGACGTTATTATTATTATTATTATTATTATTATTATTATTATTATTATTATTATTATTATTATATTATTCCTGTAAAGTTTAGAACATTCCATATTAAATATGAATGAAATATGACCCAAAACTAGAAATATGAAGAACATAATTACATAAACACACAAAACCTAAGGCTGGTTAGACAACGGTAAAAAATATGAGTAAAAAAGACAGATGATACGAAGTGGAAAAAAGTACCACCTGACTCCGCCTGATTATTATCGCTTTGTCATGAAAGGTCGGTTATATATGTAGTTATTGGCGGATTCCGGTAGCATCAAATGTCAGTCAAGAAAGGCTATTGCAGCCATGACACTGGAAACGCCTGTTGTCTTACGTCAGGCTCGCTCAGGTCATTTCTTCAGTTTTACTTTGAAATGAAGTATATTACGTTCGAGATCGCCACCTTGTCATTAGCCCTCAAAAGATTCGAGGATGTAGGGTTTACTAATACGGACTTTCCCGTAGGTGAATAGTGCCGTCAGTGCACCTCCTGCGGTGCATTGTAGGTATTGCTTGAGGTTCTTTGCAGCGTCCCTTCGGCCCCTAGCTGCAACCCCTTTCATTCCTTTTACTGAGCCTCCGTTCATATATTGTTTCTTCCATCTTACCTTCCATCCTCTCCTAACAATTGATTGGTAGTACAACTGCGAGGTTTTCCTCCGGTTACACCTTTCAAGCCCTTTTACCGTCAAATTCCGTTTCAGCGCTGAATGACCTCATGAACCCCAGCGCTAGGCCTTTGGCCTAAATTCTAAATTCTGTTCTGCTAAGATGGACTTAAACTCGCGGTGCGTCATTTCTAGGAGGTCAGATTCAAGCGCAGCCTATTAAGGACCACATCTGCCTCCCCTGCAACAGAAAAAGATAGATCAATAAAACTGACAAGAATGAATTCAGCATGAGGGATTTGTTTATCTTTACTTAACTTGTATCTGCTCATTTCCATGTAACCTTGATAACTGTTATATTTTTTTATCCGATGGACAAGAGCTGTTTTACATATCGGATGCATTTTTGTGCTCATTTGTTTGTTTTTGCTTGTACAAACGTATTGCTAGCATATCCCGGAGATACCAGCTGCAAAGTCTCCGCCCAATTCCCTTTAGATAATATGGAATCGAGTCTGTTGAATGGCATACAGTCCCGAGTGAATTATAATACCCTTACGAGCTCAAATGCGCAGATTAAAATCCCGTTTGGCGAGCAAACGTAGGTTGAATACATCGAATGACTATTAATTAATAGGCACTTCTCTCTACAAGTTTGTTTTGAAGTTGGAGTATTTCACTGAACGTTAACATGCCTTTGAGTCCGGTCCATGTTGCCACACTACGTAATTTATCTGGAAATGAATACAGATGCTTTTAGCGGTTTTGATGGCGTTAATATGTACTAAATTTTCGTTTATGCTATACGAAATTTAGCTGCCTAATTAGGTAAATGTATGAGATAGATAAGAATAACCGTTCGATTGTTTCAACAGGATTTTTATTAATATTTTTAAAGGCTCTACAATAGCCGCATAACGAGTCTGATGGCTTCATCATCGTGCTTGGCAACCTATCATTAAGGAATCGGACGCACTGATGACCGTAGATTGCCAGGGCATGATAATGAATCATTCTGCCTCGCTGCCCGTGGCCATGGAGGTAAATCGTTGTAGTATAATATTAACTACTATGAAATAGTTTGTAATGAGTACGTAACGTTTGAGACAGGTGTTCGATTGCAGCGATACCTTTATTATCACACCGTGTAGGAATTATTATCATTTAGGTAAAAAATCTCAAGCAGCATTTTGCTCATCATCCGCCTGGAGCGTAGGTGTAATTTGATCGCCCCCAAGTGACATACTTCATTGACATTTTTGAGTTTCTGTTGCTTTTTTTTACTGTGTTTGGGAAGTCAAATACACATAAAAACAATTTGGTTAGGAAGAATCAATAAAATGAAAATACTTGCAACGGGTAGCCTATACCACATTTAAACCACCAGCAGAGTGAGTGAAATCATACATACACAAGCACACATACGCACACATGCACTGCACGCACATGCACTGCACGCACATTCATATTCATGCTTTTATACGAATGAATGTAGGCTTTTCTGGGTGTGTCTGAACAGATTATTTATTTGTACCGTGAACACAAAAAATGCCAAAAATGCAGGTAGGCGCACACGCACATATTTTTTTATTGCTCTCATCCGTCATTATAACGATGTGATGGTGAACGGCAAATGGCACTGGATTACTTGTTTCATGTGAATTATACTATTAATGAATCATCTCTTAGGTACTGGCGGTAGGAAAGTAAATTATTCGCAGAGAACTCTTCTTTGCACTCCAATACGAGGAAACAAATAAACATAAAACCGAACCTTGTATGGAGTGTGGGAATTCAGTGATTCACACTACTAGTATAAACAACAAAGGAATAAAAAAAAAGAGCTTTAAACACTAATGGAATGAAGTTGTCAATATAAATCACCAATAAAAAGTGGTATTCAACAGAAGGGCCGATATACACAAAATGTTATAGGAAGGGACGTCGCCATCATTGCTAACGGCTTAAACTAATTCGGATCCAAAGTTATGATTGAAAACGTGCCCTGAGTTCCAGGGGAAAATAAACAGTATTTTAATCCAAAGAATAACTTCAAATGAGCACCACCGTCTTTCCTTTTATTATCATTCACTCAGTATCCTGAGTGGTCCTTTAGTGCTTTGATAACCAGAGCCATAAGAACTGAACTAAGCCTCAAGGGAAATTTGTAAAGTATGAAAGCAGCAGTATATCTTCCTATATTATTCTAAAACATTACCATGAATATTTTATTTATGTCTGTAGACTATATATCTATCTGTCTATCTGTCTGTCTGTCTGTAAATATATATATATATATATATATATATATATATATATATATATATATATATATATATATATATATATATATATTTGTATGTATGTATGTATATATAGATATATATATATATATAGTATGTGTATATATATATACATATACTTTATATATATTATATATATGTATGTATGTGAGTGTGTGCGCGTGTGTCTGTGTATGCCTAAACAAATAATAAACACATATGAATAACCTGAGAAGGTTCTTTATGTCTTTTTGAATAAACAGAACTGAATGAAAATCGGCAGCTAAGAGAGATGGTTATTAATGTTGTTATGATACCTGAATAATGACCTTCGTTACTGATGTAATGGAAGCCACTTTTTCCCCCGGTTATGATCTCTCCTTTTCGTCCCGAGATCCCCCATTTATTCTTTAATGATGTTTATTCCGCTGTTCATTAGTGAGGTATTAACGACGGACGCGGACCGTAATGTAGGAAATGAGGGGGAGGGGAGGAGAGAGACAGGGGAGGGGAGGTGTGTTAATAAGGATGAAAGGGGTGTCATGTGTTGGGGGTATGATATGAGGAAGGGGATGGGGGAAGGGGGCGTCATAGATCTGACATAATCTGACATTTCGCCGAGATGTTTTCACTAATGAGTTCCGGCGGGTATTTTGGGTTCTCGTAAGCTTGTTTTGAGACTTCTTGACCTTTTTATGTAGGAGGTCTCAGCATTTTTTAGTTAATGAGCTCGGTTGTGTTTCTAAAGCATCATAATTACGATTTTTCTTCTCTGGCTGCTATTTGCTCACTTATGATTTGTTGTTTTTATATTTGATATAAGTTTGTTTTACGTAAATTCTGATGTAAGGTTTGTTAAACCAATAAAAAACGTCAAGGTTTAATACTATCATCGTAATTTTGAATGTATCCATAAAGGTTTGCTCAACGTGATGATATCCAAGTATTAATATTCACCAGATGGCCAGGTTATTATTGATGCAAATGATGTAAACAGTTTTCTTCAAGAAATAATGCCAATGCATTTCTTTATCGGCTGTACTACTTATAAGTAGTTTGTATTCCCAGGACAATTGACACATAAGCTTGTGGTGGACATTACAGAAACCTGAGACGAACCTCAGTAAAGGATATCGAGAAAAGCCAAAGGCTGGATTGTATGAAGGGATTATTGAACCAGACCTTCTGGAAACCAAGTGGGTACATGGATTATCCTAAATAAAATGAAGCAGGAACTAATTTGGTAAACTGCCTGAAAAAGGAAATGCGTTAAGAATGTAATCTGTGGAGACAATGATGTAGTGTATAATAGTTAGCATTGGTTAAAAATTTCACTAAATGAAAAGGTGAATTTACACGTTCCTTTGAATTTACGATGTTTCCTATCACCCCACTCATAATTCATGATTTTTGTCAGGACATTTTTTTTAACCTCATTCGCGCTGTTTCAGAAAACAAAAAGAAGTAGGCCTACATCTGCATGTCTCAACGAGATGCGTAGTTCCTATGAATTTTTTTATATCGTTAATTTTTTTTTTTGTCATTCAGTAACTTATATTTTGCAAGCATTCACCTATTGCACCTTTTTCTTTCCACAGCCTTATGGCGGGAGTAACATATGCAGTACAGAAGCTTATAAAAACAATACATACGCAAATGAATAAAAATCATGCTTATACAAGGGAGAAAAGACATGAGAAAATTCTAGAAACTTTGTAAGGAAATTCAGAGCCAAAGTATTGACTCTTTTATTGAATTATTTGCCGTATTATCCATTATGAAGAGAACATAAAATCATCAGTGATGACACAGTTATCCATAAAATTCAAACCCGAACTTCAGTAAAAGAATTACACTAGGAAAACTTTTGTTCGGTTTACACTTTCCTACTTTTATTTACATTCTGTGTCTTTGGCCTTTTAGCGAGGTATGGAGGGAGTGCATGGCTTAGGGAGAAAAAGCCATCACTGTACTCCCTCCCCCTTCTCCTTTCCCCTTCCCCTCCTCCTTCCTTCTCCCTCCCCTCAAATGCACCCATAACCCATCACCATCACCTGAGGGGATTTTATCTGATCTTTGAGCGTCGGTTCATCATCCCTCCATTTCATTAATCTCTCTCTCTCTCTCTCTCTCTCTCTCTCTCTCTCTCTCTCTCTCTCCTACTGAATTGTACTATTTGGCTATTATTTCCAAGCGTGTATCCATTTTTTTACTATTGCAGGGTTTTGTTTGGATGCTCAGATCCACACATCCATACATGGATGTATTTGGCCACTAGACTGGACATTTTTCGCACATCTTGCCTTATTGTTATAACGGTGAAATGCTCATACCTGGCAATAATACCTCTTATATTATGCTACTACTACTACTACTACTACTACTACTACTACTACTACTACTACTACTAATAATAATATAAAATAACAATAATAATAATAATAATACTAAAGAAAGGATATCAAAGCACTCAGTCCAAATCAATCCCTTACTTCCCTTGGAAGGAATAGAAAAGACTTGCTGAACAGAAAAGAATATTGATGAGTAAGTATAAAGGGAATTGATGATATCTGAAAGTGAAAAAAAGTAAGCCATTTTATGGGAAAGGTCAAGAAATTATGCGATTAAGAACTGTAAGTTATGTGCGAAGTGTACAAATACTCTGGTCAGTGTACAACTGTACATCTAGTGTTGCTTTTCCTTGGCTAGGAGCGAGTATCTAACTTGTTCTAAACCTGGATATTTCTAGGTGACCATAGAGAAGTTAGAGAGATTCTTTGCGTATTGTCAAGAGGCATCTGGACTTCAGTTTTGATCAAATAGATAATTTCCATTTGAGCTTGCACTGTTATCTGTAAAATGGCTAGTCAGCTACCGATGATCATTAGATAAAAATCTAATGATTCTAGCATAAGTAAATAATTTATCTTTTTGTTCTTAGTTTAGATCATAAGACTGCTGCCCATGAACCTAAAGCTAGGTTTTATGACGTCCAGTTCAAACTTACTTTTTAATTTCATGAAAACTTGGCTGGCAGTCTCGTGTTATTGGATTTTGCTGACCACAAATATCCAAGTCTAAAAAACGGAGCGAAACTTCAGCTCAAAGTTGTTGTTCCTGATTTAACGGAGTTCAGATGAGGAAAGTTATTTTTTGTCCAAATTATTATATCTGAAGTGGGTAAATCTCCGCCATTGGACAGCAGAAACCGTAAAAATTACCAGAGCAGTCGGTACGTGATAATTCAAGTTCCTTTCTTCTTCTTGGGAGGACATTTAACTAGCTTGGATATTTAAAATATTATAGACCTGAAAGCCGTTTAGTGACTTAACCTTACCACCTAGTTTTTCATGCTTAGAGATTGACTTACAGATAAAGCATTCATGGGCCGAATTTTTATAGCGTCCTTTGTGATCTCTTCTTGAGTACTTATTTTTCCTTCCAATTATGTTTTGCTTAGTACAACTGGAGAGTTTGGCTGACAGATCATCTCGGGTGATACCTTTAGGTTTCTTGTGGGAATATAAATCAGTGTTCGCAAACCTTTACTATACCCTTTTATACTTAAACTTTAAGTTCATGTGGCCTTGCATGTCCTCTTGTCATAACTTTTCTGATCTTCTTTACCATACCCTTCCAAACATTCTGTAACATAAAGTTCGTAGTCTTTGCATCATATCCTTCCGCAGTCTCGGTACATAGCTTTCTATAGCCTCTGTACCATAATCATTCATTGCTTTCCACTGACTCTCTACCGTGGTCTTCCATATCCTCTCACGGACTCTGTTTCTTGTTTGCATGAACTAATATGGGCGTGAGTGGTCGTGCGAGCGTGTGTAGTTGTAAGTATACAAACAAATTCTAATCCTGATTTAAAACTTAAGTGTTAACTTTAGCAATTTTTTTTCAACGTCCGTAAAACGAAATTTCTTATCCTGTGATCCAAAATCAATCGAGGAGGTGACTTCTGTGCTATTAATTAAAATTTTTTTGTCCAGTATTATGCTTCATAGAATTCATAGAATTCGGTACTATAAGCATCATTCTCTAAAGACGGTTTTATTTGTTCATATACCAGTAATTTGACAGTAACGAAATTTTACCGTTTTTAATAGTTTGATTTACAATAACAAGGAATGATATGGGCGATATAATCAATATTATTGTTATTATATTTGTACGCAATTAATAGGAAGTAATATTTTATGACTACTGTTATGAAACACCTTATCTGTGTTGAAAAATTTTGTTATTCATGCGATAAGTCATTATTTATTTCCTTTTCAAGAACAGACCGAACAACGAAATAGAATTTTTTTTTTTTTTCTATAGGTCGGGAGAGTCGTGGCCAGATGCGTGTTGCTATGGCCAGTCAATAGGTATTCCTCCCCAAATTCTCGGAACGCAATTCCGACGCGTTTTGCGTTACGTGTGGTTTTCCCTCCGTCTGCCTGTCTGGATGTCTGTCTCTCCCGTCTCCCCCCTTTCTCTCTCTCTCTCTCTCTCTCTCTCTCTCTCTCAGTTAGCGACGTAATGCCTCAGGCTTTAGCGTTCGCTCTCGGCTCGTGCTATTCGGTGGGTTTCCAATCTCCATCAATTCCTTCTTCCTCCCTATTCCGTCCTCCCATTATTGAGTGTCTCCTCTCCTCCACCACCCCCCTCTCCCTCTCTCCTTTCTCATCTCATCAAGCCCCTTCTTAGAGCTTCCTTCTTCCCCTCTCTCCCTCCCCCTCTCTCTCTCTCTCTCCCACAATTTCCCCCTTTCCCTTCCTTTACGGAATATCTCTCCATCCCCCTTAATGTACAATGACTTAGGTGCATTACGTCGGACAATGGCGTCGAAGTTGCTGATTACGTCGAATAACTTTTTTATCTTTTTTTTTACCATTTTTTTTTGCAGTGCAGATTAAGGGAAAAACATTGACTTGTCACTGTACCTTCTGTGTTTATAAAAATTTCCACTGTTCTGTCTTCTTGTCTTTGATTTCCTACTGTCACAGGATCTAGTGCCTTCATGTTCATCAGTAGTTTATATGAACAGTAAGCGACGGATTATTGCTGATTCATTAGATTTAAGTTTCAGCTAGATAGACATTTTTATATGCTGATCAGACATTACGTGATTCCCCTTTTGTTGAGGTATATTAAAAACTGCGTGTATGTTGAATTTATAATTTCCTAATGTCTTACTAGGAACATTTTGGGAGATGCTTTAGTTTCCAGAATAACTATTTTTATACAATAAACCTTCGTCCTTTTTAACTGAAGTGAGACAGTCTTTGGTATTTTACTTACTTCAG
>NC_089746.1:55569011-55611511 GCF_040412425.1 Macrobrachium rosenbergii | reverse complement strand
AAAGAACATTCCAGCCCGGCGCTGTAAATGCCCACTAAACCCGAAACAATAAGAGGCCATTTAAATCTGTGCGGTGCTGGACAACGTCCATTTCATATATTCTAACATGTCGTTTTAGCTCTCTTTCTCTCTCTCTCTCTTCCGCCTCTGTTTCTCCTCACTGCTGCTCTCAGGCTTCCTCCTGTTCCATCCTCTTCTGCTACACGCTGTTCGGTCACTGGAAATACAACAGCGTGAACACAGCCATGAAGCAATTTGGAAATATGCGAAAAGCAGGGAAACTGAAGGAAAGAATTCGGCCGGCGCTGAATTACAGCCCACGACCCACCTGCTGTCCGCGACATGCTTACGGTTTTCTCCTTCTTTCTCTTTTTATTTCTCTCGAGCATCAATTCATTTCTTATTCATCGCCTCTCCATTGTAGTTCCGGCCTTTTGTACGGGTTTGCCGGTTGCAAGGGAAAGGGCTTGAGAATTCGGGTCCCAGGAGTGCCTGATACCCAGGGGATAAGGGTATTCAGCGGGCATTCTTTTGATTTCGTTGTATAAAAAAGTTTGGAATAATACTTTTCGTCACAGTTTTATTATTGTCGTTGCTTTATACCTTCATTTCCGTTTGAGAGTCCTTTGCTTATTTATATTGTTTTCGTTTCTGTTTGCATGTTCCTTTATATAAACTCTCTCTCTCTCTCTCTCTCTCTCTCTCTCTCTCTCTCTCTCTCTCTCTCTCTCTCTCTCTCTTTTCCTTATGTTCTTGAAAGCTATTATGCACTCTCTACATAATAGAAGAAAATACCACATCCTCTCTCTCTCTCTCTCTCTCTCTCTCTCTCTCTCTCTCTCTCTCTCTCTCTTATGTTCTTGAATGCTATTATGCACTCTCTACATAATAGAAGAAAATACCACATCCTCTCTCTCTCTCTCTCTCTCTCTCTCTCTCTCTCTCTCTCTCTCTCTCTCTCTCTCTCTCTCTCTCTCTCTCTAATTCTGGATAGAATTACAGTAATTGCTCCTAGGAGTCTATGTGTTTGTTAGGCGAAGTTTCTAAGGAAAAAAAAAATTCGGATGCTCATTTCACAGCACAACACAGAAACTTACTTTGGAAATCCTCTTTATGACGCTATTAAGAAAATAGCCGCTATTCTCAGGATAAACTTCTACATTGGAAATTCCTGCATACATTTCCATATTATATCCCGGACGACCGCCTTTCATTACTTTTGACTGAACAAAACATTTCGAGCTATTTTCGACTTTTTCCTCAAGGAAATTTACTATTATGATGAGGCAATAATTCCCCATATTTCAATATATGAAACGCAGTGTTATATTGAAATATGGGGAGTTATTGCATTATAAATTTGTTATGATCCTGAAGGCAGAGAGAGAGAGAGGGAGAGAGAGAGAGATGGGGAATTATTTCATTATAGAATTTGTTATGATCCTGAAGGCAGAGAGAGAGAGAGAGAGATTATGGATTATTTGTTCTATAATTTGAGTAAATTTATTGCTGTGTTGTCCCGAAGTTGTGTATGTTTGGATTCATTCTAATTTCTGACACAATATTGCAATTGATTGTATCATGAGGAAGTGAATTCTTCATTTGCAGAGCAATTTATACCATGAAGCAAGATATTATTTTATCGTTTTTGTCTGTTATTATAGTGATATGATTTATTAGTCTTGATTAGTACTGAAGTACGATGAAGAATGTTCTGTTACCCGACCAGTGGTACGTAAAGAATAGCGAGGAATGTTTTGTATAGAAATGTTGACACTATACGTGTTATAAATTTTACCGTTTGTAGCTTTCCATCTGGACAATAATCCCTCGTAGGGAGCTAGTGCTGTCAGTGCACCTCATGGGGTGCACTGTAGGCAGTACTAAAGGCTCTTCGCAGCGTCCCTTCGGTCCCTAGCTGCAACCCCTTTCATTCCTTTTACTGTACCTCCATTCTTATTATCCTTCTTCCATCTTGTCTATCCACCCTCTCATAACAATTATTTCATAGGGCAACTGCGAGGTTCTCGCCCTGTTACACCTTTCAAACCTACCTACTCTAAATTTCCTTTCCAGCGCTGAATGACCACATAGGCCCCAGTGCTTGTCCTTTGGCCTAAACTCTATATTCCATTCCATTCCTAGACGATAATCGTCGGACGAGGTCTATAGAAAGTTTTGCTAATACAGAATGTTAGGTGCGAGTGTTCGTAAATTTACGTAAATCCGCTAAATCGTCGGGTACAATTCCAAGATGATGGTGATGATGATGAAAGGGATTCCTGCCGGAACTGAAATCGTTAATCCTTGCGAGAGCTGAACAATCCTTACTATGGGCATCAGATAATATATTCATACGTCTGATTATTAATAATCTTGAACTAATACGGATGTCAGTGGACAGATAACCAGCACTGATTCAACCAAACAGCAGCCTAGATTTAATACCACGACTACTAATATTACTCTTCCTGTTACTATTACCGTCGTCATTACCAGCAGAACAGGCAATCGTGGAGAGACTGTTTACGCAATTCATACCCTTGAATAGGTAATGAAGAGATGTGCGCTGATAGAGCGAAGAATGCGATCAGTCATCCACATTCGTCATCGCTCGACGGGAAGCTAAAGGAACGTTCAAGTGGAATTTATGAAGCATGCCAGAAACCGTTACGATAGATGACTGTAGGAAATGGAGATCGATGAACCTATCATGGCGGTAAACGGAGTGGAAAGATCATGATGTGGAAGAGATTGCCGTTTTTCCACGTGGGGGAGGCGAAGATTTTTTATCCTTATGATTATCACTATCACTATCGTCATCATCATCATCATTCGCATTATCGTTATCATCTTAATCATCATAGTCATCATTTATGGCCCCAGTTTCACTGTTAATGTTATTCACCTTGATTTACGATCGTTAGTGCCATTATTGTAACCTTGTTAATAAATACTGGAGGCTCTGGATTACAAATAAATTTTACCAAATGGAAATGTATTGCTATCAGAAGAGCTATTACGAATGGTAATAATTCATCTCTGATGGCGAAAGTGCCAAGACCACATACAAATGACCTAATCTTCAAAGGAAGAATTCAATTTCACGATTAGATCCAATCTGATATTAGTTTGTTGAGGAACAATTTATCGTTAATAATATATCAGTTTACTGAGATTTTGCAATATATTCTAGCTTTATTCATTAAGCTACTTATTTCTTGCGAGAGAGAGAGAGAGAGAGAGAGAGAGAGAGAGAGAGAGAGAGAGAGAGAGAGAGAGAGATGAAACAAGGCAGGATATATATGGAAAGTCTTTATTCTGAAACCTCTGTTATTACCGCTGACGATTTTTGCATCTTTCTTGATCCACGAGATCCGCCAAAATCTGTTTAAAATAAAATTGTCACTCCACTGTAGCAATGGAGGTTGGAAGGAGGGGTTAACTGTTAAGCCTACTTTTCAAAATTGATCCGAGTTTTTTTTTTCTGCCTTTAAGGCTGTGTAGAATCAGTGTTATGCAATACTTCGTTACAGAAATTTCATGTTTTATTTTGCCAAAACAGACTCCAATAACTTCCGCAAAATTGGTTTTCTACTTTTTTTTTTAGATAAAAAAGTAAAAAAAAAAATGTCTGCTTCTAAGAAAGTGTTTATCTTTGTTTCCAAGTATTTCAACTTATTTTTGTAATATTCCAGTAGAGCAGACCATGTCAAACTGTTGCTGACTAACTTATTGCCTTCGTTCTTTAGGATTTTTGTATGACTAATCCGTCTTGTGTGGTGCAGTCCCCTGCTAAGAAAGGTTCTCAACACTAGTCTTCAGAGTTGATTCATAGAATTTCCATGTAATCAATATCGAACTCTCCCAACAGGCACCGAGTTTATTGCTTCTTACTTATTGCAGGGATGTTGATTACTCTATAGATATTACTTATCTGTATAAATTACTTTGGATGTTGCTCTCGACGGCTTCATGATACCATCGCTTCCTCGGTCATGTCACTCAGAAGACTACGTTTACGTTGCACTTGCTGAAACAGCGAGAACAGCCAGGACACATGAGCAGCTTATATATCATTGGTCGTTGTTTTGGTTAAAACGAAATGTAGATATGAAGCAGTTTTAGTTCGAAATGTAAAGATATGAAGCGGTTTTAGTTCGAAATGCGGGCTTTAAAACGTGACAATTAAATATAGGTTCTCCCACTGGAAGACCTGTTTCCTTTATTTTCAAAATAATTTTCTTGTCGTATTTTAAGATTTAGTTTTCCCGTCATCTGAAAACTGAAATTCATGGGTTCGTTCTTGAGATAATAGGGGTTCATCTGTGATTTGTGCAGTTTGCTGCAGTCGAATGAAAGGTACTTTTTTTCATCAGCTTTTCAGAAGTTCATGAGATAATAAGTTATGATTCAGACATTGAACCTATGAGAAGAGTGGTTATTAGGAGTGGTAGAAGAACAATAATAACAACAATAATAGTAGCAATCACAAGAACGAGAATAATATGCAGTTCATTTCACCTTTCAGGCATCAGTTCTTTATCTTATATATATATATATATATATATATATATATATATATATATATATATATATATATATATATATATATATATATATATATATATATATGTATATATATATATATATATATATATATATATACTGTATATATACATGTATATTTATATATATATAATGTATATAATATGTATATATATATATATATATATATATATATATATATATTATATATATATATTTATGTATAGATACTGTATATGTATATAATATATACATATATATATGTATATATACAGTATATATATACTGTATATATATATATATATATATATATATATATATATATATATATATATATATATATATATATATATATATATATATAAAAAAAAACAAAGGATAGACAAACTTAATCTCAACAGTTTCCTTTGTGTTAGTAAAAGCATTGTTTCTGGGCCTTGTTTACAGAAAAAAAAAAGAAAAGAAAAAGATGGCGAGAAAATTCAACATGTGCAATCTCTTACAGGAGTCCCACGCCTCAGTGCCGTTCTGTTTCTTTGAAGTCAATTCTCTTATTTTCTTTTCACGGTTAGAATCGTAGAAGTTCTTTCATGCCGAGATGACGTCAATTGATGTTGTCTTTGTCGCGTCTTCCTTTTTTCACTGGAAATGAGAAAAATAACTGGCTGTGTCTTTGTAGGTATTTTTTCTTTTTATTTTGTGCGCGAATTTGTTAGATGTAAGAAGCAAAACGCGCGAATGCGCAAATATTGACACGTCTGTTTCAAGACACTTTGGGTTTGAGTCTTCTTTCTTCGAAGACTATGAAAAAGCAAAAGGAATTTTCGGAAAGCGAACCTTTTTACTCTTTCTTTTTTTAACTCCAGTTGTACTGTTGTGCTGCCCTTACTCTTAATATAATGGCAATGTTTAAGTTTCTAAAGAATATACGCTCTTTCTTAAAGTTATATTCCTTTGTGAAAATCTTACAAACGCACTCTTGCTTCTACTGTACCTGCAGGTAGCGTCAATTCGTTATTAATCAAGTTCTGTGACAAAGGTAAATAGAAAGCCTTTCAAGTAATCAATAACGCAGCTCTAATCCCACAACATGACTTACTGAGTTTCAGTCCGAATTTTCCCCTGAAGAACTGATGAAGTACTTCTTGTTACCCAAGTGGTGTCATTTGGGCAATTCAGATATTCTTGAATATACCTCTTTTCTTTTCACATGAATCTGCTAGCAGTGAATGCGCAGTTTCTTATAATACATCCTGTGAGATTTTGTTTAGATATAGAGTGTTAATCCCTATCTTTTTAGCAAAATCGAAAAGGAAAATAAATAACCCATTAAAATAAATTGTTCTAATGAGTGAAAGATAAACACAATGAAGAATAAATAAAAAATAAACACGATGCAACTGTATATTAGATTCTGTTATAAAGTTCGTCATATTTCCAACCGTCAGGTGACGAACCGACGTCCCTTCGATCCATTAGGCGTGTTCGGACGCAATTGATTAGAATGAGCGCGGCCAATAACAATTACGCACGCACGTGCGCACGTACTCACATCTGTTAGCACAACAAATTGTGTTAATGGATTCCGAATTGATTTATCAGTACAATTTCTAATAAATATTTCGAATCGTGTCCCTCTTTACTTCGTGGTATTCCCGAAAGGGTCGTTCTGACAGTATCAGATGATTGATTGCTTTATGAGTGGTTAATTTAATGGCTAGGTGAGGTATTGGTTATTATAACAATGGTTGCATTATGATTTATGTTAATATGTATCACCAAAGTGTTTAGGAATTTAGGATAGCCTGTTAGTTGAAGGAAAAATAAGTCTTGGTCTGACCAAACATTTGGCTGTTATTTTTTTTTTTATCTAAACATACATTCAAGTTAGTCATAAACTGATTTTGTTACAAAAGTTTAGAAGGCTTAACGAAATTTATAATTACAGTTTTCCAATTGAGTATTTAATAAACATTCTTTTTAATATTACATAATTAAATACTACTTCAGATTTCATTCAGTGTGTTACAGCAATATAATAGAAAAATAAATGCATTACTTTGTAAAATTAATCTTAAATTTTGCAGAATATTCATTACTTTTCCTTTAACTAAATTTCATTACTTTCGATGAGCTGATATTACAATTCTCTACGCTCAGTTGCTGCAAGCTGTTCCATCTGTATGTCTACACTTAAAAAAAACGGACCGAGCTTAAAAAAATAAAATCTAGGTACATATTTATCTAATTGTAGTATGTATGTATGTATGTATGTATGTATATATATACTGTATATATATATATATATATATATATATATATATATATATATATATATATATATATATATATATATATATATATGTGTGTGTTTGTATATATATAAATATATATATATATATATATATATATATATATATATATATATATATATATATATATTTAGTGTAGATACATACGTATATGGCTTCCATTTTCCAAATATCACATATCTAATAAAGTATAGAAAAGCAAATGTTATAAAAAAAAAACTTTCAGACCGCACGTGAAATGACTGATCTCCTAAAAGCAAATCACAGTAGTCGTGGAAAGCAGAGGCAGAGAGAAAAATTATAATCAGTAGAATAAATAGAAGAAAATAGACAATTTTTAAGTGTTTAAACGCAAGCGTAAGGAGAATTTATTAATCCACTGTTTAGAGGAAGTTATACATAAACATAAATACTCTTTTGTTATTGTTCTTCATCCTCCATAAAGTCGTTTCCTTATTTGTCTGTTTGCTGTTATCTTCAGGCACTACCGCTTGACGTAAATATCCAACAACGAGAGAAAGCTCATGAATATTGCGAATGAGTGTCAACAATAAGGGATGATGAAGGACCCTTGACTAACAGATGGCCGAGGAAACCCATTATCAGTTTAGGAAAATGAGTAAATAGGATATACAGGCGTGAAGAGGATGACGAGAGAAATCTCATAAAGGTAATGGGAAAAACAAAAGGAAAAAATCTAATGATAATTTCGCTGCGTTAATAATTGTGATAGTTTGACGTTGTTATTAAACGTGAGCTAACTTGTAAACTAAGTTAAGCTTCAGTAATATGTGGATGAACGTCAACTCTGAAAGATTTATATAGGATAGAAAACACGTCTGATTATACTTTTTGCTCTGATTTTTATTTCGCGTTACCTCTTTCTCTCCTCCGTTTCTTTTGAATTTCCCCCCATTCTCTCGGGTTGTTTTTAAATGTCCCCTTGCTCTCAGGTGTGTAGTCTATTTTTCCATTTTATTGAAAAAAATAGCCAATTAAACGAATTCCCATTTCGCGCTGGCAGATGCTTACACTGTAGCAAGATAAATATCTATCCCGGGCAGAACTGGCTGTTAAACTTTTCGTATTCGGTCACACACGTCCAAATAGGTTGTCTAATGTCCCCTGGGATGTGGGTCTCAAAGCCCCAATGAATGCGAAATGGAAATTAGGGTCAGGACACTTGAAGGTTAGAGAGATGGGGGGGAGGTGCCGAGGGGCGGGGGCATGGTGGAGGAGGAGGTTGGAATAGTACCCTCATTCCTGTCTCAACGACACTTTTTATTTTCCTTTGTTTCTCTTGTTCTGCAAATAATCGTCCTCTTGCATTGACAAAAGGACTCATATAAAATGCAAATCAGATTCATAGGAAAAGTGAGGGAGAGGCGGCTCGCTGTGGAAGAGGAGAATTGCCCTTGGAGGGGGGAGGAGGTCGTGACTGGAGGATGCGAGAGACACCGTAGGTGAGGAGAGAGATGACAGCTTTGGAAGAGAGAGAGAGAGAGAAAGAGAGAGAGAGAGGTTGAAGAAGGTGAAAAGACTGCAGGCTTGAAGGGAGAGAGGGTAACAGGTGATAATAGAAAAGGGAGAGAGAGAGAGAGAGAGAGAGAGAGAGAGAGAGACTTGAGAAATAACGAAAAGTGACAAACTGGAAGAAGAAGAGGGAAATAGGAGATAATGCAAAAGAGAGAGAGAGAGAGAGAGAGAGAGAGAGAGAGAGAGAGAGAGAGAGCAGGAAAGGTGACAGACTGGAAGGGAAGAGAGGGGAAAGAGGTGATAATAGAAAAGAGAGAGAGAAAGACTTGAGAAATCACGAAAGGTGACAGACTGGAAGAAGATGAGGGAGATGGGAGATAATGGAAAAGAAAGAGAGAGAGAGAGAGAGAGAGAGAGAGAGAAAGATGACAGAGCTTGAAGGGAAGAGAGGGGAAAGAGGTGATAATAGAAAAGAAAGAGAGAGAGAAAGGATGGTGAGAGAACTGATACTGAATAATCAAGAGAGAGAGAGAGAGAGAGAGAGAGAGAGAGAGAGAGAGAGCGAGAGACGAGACGAGACAACTCATAAGGGTGAGAGCAGAGACTGCGAGGGATGACTCTGAAATGAATCGGGGGAGAGAAGGGAGCATCCAAAGCGACGTGTGAAATACACTTGTTTTTTGAAGGGATTAGTTCCCCCGACGCTGCGGACGGAAGGGGGAAAGCAGGTGCAAAGAGGAATCCGATTACTCGAAATTGGAGGTCCGTATTCTGATAATTCGCTGTAAAGAGGAAGTACAAAAATACTTGGATGATATTTCGTCGTTTATTAGATTGAAGAACGGGAATTCGTGCGGAAAGGTATTAAGGATAGGACTGATTTTTTGTGCTAACATTCCTGTGAAGCCATAAATGTATTTTTTTTTTCGACACCTATTCACCGTTTGTATTTTTTCATTCTCTATAAATACCGAAATAGCCTCAATGCAGGTTGAACAATTTTTCCATCTTCAGTGTCCTTTTTACCTTTTTCATCTGATATATTTAAATTTTCACTCCTCCACCCTTTGCATATATTTCATAGAGACCTTTCACCTTTTCCCTCATTTTTTCTTCATCTATTTACCCTCAGTTATATTTTAATATTTTATATATAATAATATAATATATCCTTTTAGGTATGGTAAGAGTTTCAGTCCTACCTATCCCAATATTTTTTTCTAGATTTTTATTCCTGGAACTGTTTTGGGATTCAACTTTTTTTAACTCTTAATCCAAGATTTAGGTAATATTTTTTGTCACGGGTGTCACTAATAATATAATTTTATAATTCTGATTTTATGTGCTCATATACACGCACGCAGGCACACATTCGCTCTTGCAAGCATTGTGTGGATAAATATACGCAGACATGGAAAGAAAAAGACTGGAAGACAATAACCCTGGATAAAGAGAAATATTTGCTGTTGGTGTTTAGGGACCAGTTCACTGACTTTCAAAATATTGACAGCTATCAGGACCCACTCCTCCAAAATAAAAACAAACGCATTGACAGTATTTCAGCGCTTACTTTCTCTATAGATCAGAAAAAGGTTGATATAGATTATTATGCAGCATCACGAATAGAGGCACAAAGTCTAAAGCCTAAAGCATAAGTCCTGCATCCTCACAAAAGCTTAAGAAGACTTCATGACACGTATAGATGAAACGAACACAAAAGAGAAAGCAAGCAAATGTCGTGAATCTTCAGCTATTCTCTCTCCATCCCCTGCTGTTTCAGTCAGCCCCCTCTCCCTTTCCCCCAGGGGTCCCACGTCACCCTCCTACTTCCTTCTCTAAATCTGTGTGGTCAGTGATTACAATTCCTCTCCTTTTTTTCCTCCCGGTTATGACTGTGTCAAGGAGGATATCCTTTGAGATGTAGATGAAGCTCTTTAGTCGTCCCCCACAAATCACTATCATCATCCGTCATTCGTTCGGATGAAGGGAAGGATGAGACAGGAGGAGGAGGAGGAGGATGGTTAGGAATAGGGGAAGGGGAGGGGGATTGAGAGGGGGGAAGAACAAGAGCCGTAGGCAGAGCATGGAAAGGAGGGGTGGAAAGGACAAGGGACAGATAAGAGGGAAATGAGCAGATGTTAGCTACACTCGCTGCATGCATAAAGACCGTCTCACTTCCTTTCCGTCTTGTAAATGTGTGTGTACGTGCGTGCGCTTGTTGAAGCTCTTTCATTCTGTTATCATTTTGTTTATTCCTTTTTCTTATAAACTTTAATGTTGCCTGCTGGTATTAATAACCGAAATGTTAATGGCTGTCAGTGGGTTATAAACGAGTTGTTTGTGCCAACATACAATGCACTGTTTATTACACAGTTTTTCATCACGGAGCTTGCAGTTAGTTAATCCTCCAGTCCAGGGTAAGGTTGCAGTGTATCTATATTTTTATTCCTCCATATCAGAAAAAGTACAAGAGGAAGATGAAAAGTCACGTAACAGGATTGTACATTATTTTCCTAACAGCTGCACAGTCTTTTCCCTCTCCACTCCATTTTTTAAATTCAGTTTTCTTATTTTTGCTATTAGTATGTACCGTACAAGAATATCAAATTTGTACATGATAAGTATGAATAAATTATATATATATATATATATATATATATATATATATATATATATATATATATATATATATATATATATATATATCAAATGACAAAAAGGTCCGTTTGTGCACATTTTGTCTTTGTGAAAAGATCACATAATTCCATAGCTACTTCTGACAGAATAAGGAAAAAAAGAATAAGGAAAGAGAAAACTCGATATGCCTAATATTGCTTAATTTTTCCTGGCACACCTTGTTGCCACCCGGGCTAAAGGCAATAGGTTAGAAATGGTTGTCTCTGGGCTGGTTGAATTTCGAGTATTGAATTGCAGTGCAAAAAGAGATAGGTGATTGAATTAACTAGAAAACACAGTGGCAACAACTTCCTTAAATCAGAGAATTACTCACTCTTATTATGGACTCGGTGGATTATGTGGTATTTGGCCAAATGAGGAAACGTTCTCAAAGAAAAAGAGCTATGTATTTTCTTAGATATTTAGAGACAGCATGAAATTAGATCAAACAAATATATCGTAATAATTCGAAACCTTTTAGAAACCCGACAGACAACGGAATGATACCAACAGGTTTCGAAAACAAAAAGAAAAACAAAAACAAAGCAGTACATTACGACTCTCAGCAAGACCCGAGCACAGAATGCGTTCTTTATTGAGTCATAAATATACAAATGCAAGAAAGTATTGGCGTTTTGCTATATCCCTGTTGTGCTATATTTTTACAAGGGGGTTGGGGCGAGGGGGAAGAGGCATCCGTGATCCCTTTAGTGGCAAGAAAATCATGTGAAATCCCTGAAGCTTTTGGAAAGTAAAAGATCAATAGACAAAACAGAGGAATCAAGAATAATACAAATAAGTAAATAAATACATAAATGAACGAATAGGGAGAACGATTAGTTAAAAATCTGGTTTTGGAAAGAAAAGGAGGATGGATAAACGAGGCAGAAAATATAACGTTTAGATAAGTAAATAATTTTGTAAACGAATAAATAAGTAAAAAGGTCATTAGGTGACCTGGGTTTTCAGGATAATGCGAGTGAAAAAATTAATATTTTGATGGTTAAAAATGAACAAATGTTCAGAAAAGAGCAAACGTATGAGGATGTCCGAATGGATGAATTGGTTATTTAATACAGACATTTAAAGTTAAATATATCGAAAAAAATGGATTTTAAAAGTTAGTAATTATTTATTAACAGATCAAAATTCCAAAGGAAATGAAATGAAAATTAAGAAATACCGGCGGGTGGGTAGTCAGTAAAGAAGTCTTGTGTTTTGCTTTCAGACTGAACGCAGGTAATTTACCAAGATAACAAGATAATGACGTAATGAAGCTAAGCAAGACATACTCCCGGACGTAAGATAAAGAAGAAAGAATAAAAGAAAAAAAAAAGTCTTAATGACGACTTCCTCATCTTCGTGTAGCAACACGAAAAATCTTTCCCTTCGTAGGATCTGTAATCTCTCCTTCATCTTCTTCTTCTCTCAGGAATTTCAGGGATTTTGCTCGACGTTTATCATGCTTCAAAATGGCTCTGCAGAAGTAAAAAGAAAAACAAAAAAAGAGGAGGCAGAGAGGAAGATAAAAGCAAGACCAAAGAGAAACCTTCGTCTGGTTTATATATGAGGAGAAAAATAGCGAAAGATAAACAGCCAGAAGCAAGAGGCATTTTCCACGGGTAACTTATCTGAAAGCAACATGCAAGGCAAGCATGAAATGGAGATAGGATGGTAGAGGGTGGTGGTGATGTTAGCCAGAGAAAATAATAGAGGAGGAGTTTTTCGTCTCATCGCCTCCTCCTCCTCTTTCCAGGGAAAGAGAGAAGAAGAAGCAGGAGGTCGGTTAGCTGGAGTGAGTGTGTGCGTTGGGAGAGAGAGAGAGAGAGAGAGAGAGAGAGAGAGAGAGAGAGAGAGAGAGAGGTGGAGGGTCGTACAATATTTTACATATACTTCAGTGATTTTTGCATCATATTTTATTATTATTATTATTATTATTATTATTATTATTATTATTATTATTATTTAAATTTTAGGCCATATAACCTATAGTTTGCTAGGTACTTCGTAGTCATTGTATGTTCTACCACAAAAATCATACGGCCTATCCCTTAACTTATTTCGTGTTATTATCATCATTATGAGGCTATAAATTGGCCTAGGGTCATTGATATTTTGATCTGCGCTCACATGCATAGTTATATGGATATTCTTTCATATTGATAATTTATACTAGAATACATCTCAAGGTTTCGGTATTTTCCAGTGTCAATTTGTTAACACATAGAAATGAGCCTCGTCATACGTTATAGTCAATAACGAGCAAGGGAAAAAGGATTGGCCGTGATTGTTACACCATTAGTAGATATTCGGTTTTATTCTTCTTCGGTTGCACAGACTTATTACCAATCATACACTTACAAAATCCCCACAGCAGCAATATTCCTCGTTCTCCTTTGCTAAAGGGACTTTTCTCCTAATACTTCCCCATATCGTCAGTCCAGTATTCAGTTCGTCTGTCCTTTCCTACGTACTAATATAACTTTATGATTGACATATTATTACCATGATTAGTAGTATTATTATTGTTACTGAAGTCTTTATTGTTTATTATTTTACTATATATTGGTCACATATTCATTAGCGATATCACCAAGATTATTAGTATTATTTTTGTCATCGTGGTTAACTCGATTTTTATTAATATCATTATCATTATTTTCCAAGTTACTTCTGATATAAATATGGAAGTAAGGCACTGCTAGAATTTAAAATTCGAACGCCAGATCTTCCCCCAGAAAGTATTATACTGGGCATCAGAATAGTTTTAAAAGCATTTGAAATAATGTGAACATGGCATGAGCTCTGTACAAGGAAAGAGAGAGAGAGAGAGAGAGAGAGAGAGAGAGAGAGAGAGAGAGAGAGAGAGAGAGAGAGAGAGAGAAGGGAAGGTATTTGGAGAAGGAAAGCGACAAACGAACCGAATAAGGAGCTTTCTACCAACTCTGTAGAAACATGATAGAATTATGCTGGAGATCCGAGGTGTTGATAAGTCGGGAGGCTTTTAGATGCCGTCATAATCAGAGAGAAAGGTGAATGGAGGAGGCCCCTGCGATAAGGAAACTATATTCCAAGTAAAGGCAGATATCTCCTCCAGCAGGAGCCGCGCTGAGGGTAAAAATCCTCACGGCTTCTGAACAGATTCCACGTCTTAGAGAACCTAATTCTAAGTAGTTTGTTGACCGACATGTCCCTCGTTAAGTGAATAAACTATTACATTTCTTCGGAAATACGATAATAGCCCAATAGCCGTCAATTTCTCTGCCAGTTTTCACTCTTCCAGAGGCAGATCTATCCTTTTTCCAACGTAAAGTGTTATATTTATATATATATATATATATATATATATATATATATATATATATATATATATATATATATATATATATATATATATATATATATATATATATATATATATATAGTGTGTGAGAGAGAGAGATATATATATATATATATATATATATATATATATATATATATATATATGGAGGAAAAAATCTGCCGTAGCTGATGTTATAAGTGATATCAAATGATTGTCTTTTAGAATCCCTCAAAAATGAGGAAAATGGCTTAGACCGCAGATTTGTTTTGCTGTATTTAGGATCCAAAATTGTAAAAGGCTTAGAAAAGGACGCTTGACAAATGTATCATTGTCTTTTTAAATCTACCATGATTTTTTTTATATTACATTTTCTGTGTTCTAGATTCTACAGTTCATTTGCAGTTGACTTAAAATCCAATGCGAAATTTCATTGTATAGAATTTTAATGACAAAATGTTTTTAGTTGGGTAGTTTACAACTTAAATTTTTCATTAGCTAGTAAACCTACTAGATATTTTTTCTCTCTACAAATAAAACATATTTATGACTGAAGTGTGTTCAGTTTCGTTATCATATTTTACTTCATTATACAGTAATTATTCACTTAATACGGAATAGCCGACTGGTTAGAAAATTTGTGCTCAAAAATTTTGGAACTAAATAAATGAAACGGACAATAAAATCTTGATCGTTGTAGATAACGATATAAAATCCGGAAGTTGTATAAAAGACGCGGAGATTATAAAAAACATACGATGATATTTTGTACATCAAGAAATTTAGAATTATTTTTGCATATAGCAGTAAAAGATGGGAGCTATTTTATACATTTTATCCTAGTACGCTTATACTTTATAGCTAATAATTGTTTGTCGTAAGACAGGAAAACGAATTTTTTCCATCACATTTGACCATAATACAATGTATTATAAGTCGTCTTTGACATTACATGACTGTTTATATTAATAATTATAATAAAACGTAATGTTTGTTATATATGCTAGTTTCAACAGGAAGGATCTTTGTTCAAAATATAAATAAAAAGATTGGTTTAATATGTCCAGTATAAAAAACGGATAGTTTTTTTTTATGGATAAAAACAACCAAGCATTGTATTTGTGAACTGCAAAGTTAGCAGGAACAGAACAGTAATGGCTATACATGACCTTTATAAGACAGTAAAATTATATACCTGAAATTCATAAAAGTAACAAAACAAACAGGATGATAAATTTTGCTGCGAAAACTAATAAAAAAGGTTACTAATTATTGCTCATGAACAGCCATAAACCGACCAAATATTTACCCCACATAAATGTAGCAAAGCAGGATAATGTTTTAAATTACAGAACCTTATTAATAAAGGGTATCTTATGTTGCAATGTCATAAATATGGTAAATCCCCTGCAGTAAAAAAAAAAGAAAAGAAAAAGTATTAAAATGTCAAGAGTCACCAGGGACAAAGCTATTTTTTCTTTTTCTTCACAGAATTTGGTTTAGCTCTTTCACCTTCTGCCTTTAGATGCAGGAAGCATTATTTGTATTGATAACCTGCGGGGCCACTGAGACCCCAGAAGTGGAACGGCAAGAGGGAGATGAAATTTAACGGGGTGACGGGTAGGGGAAGGCCCGGGGGGGCAGGGAACTTTTGGGGTTCGTGGAGGGCTGGTGGGGAGGGAACCGAATGTCCCTAGGCGCTTTTCTCCCCAAAAGATCAGCCCCTAGACTGTCTCACCACTCCGTTGTCGCTTAAAACATTTAGGGTATTTTCATCACGTTGTGTTGTAAGCGCTCCGTCATATTCCCCCGGGGAGAAAGACCGAGCTTTAACCACTCCCTCTCTCCTCCCCTCCCCCCTCTCATCTCCTCCTTACGTCCGTTTCATCTCCTCTCTCTCCCCCCTTCACATTTACCTCGAAATATACCCCTCACTTTTCCCCCCATTTCCCTCCTCCCTGAGGCTCAGCTTACGTTGTCTCCCTTCATATTAAGCTCCGAGTGGTTGAATTTACTTTTTCAGACTTTTCATTTTTATGTTTCCTTTCATTCCTTCTTTTATCCGCGGTTTCTGCTGATTGAAATTAAAAGAAAGGTGAGGTGAGACAGCCTCTCTCTCTCTCTCTCTCTCTCTCTCTCTCTCTCTCTCTCTCTCTCTCTCTCGGTGAATATTTTCTTTCTTTCCAGATATCAAAATGAAATTTTTGGTGTACACTTTTTCTTTTAGAACTCTCTCTCTCTCTCTCTCTCTCTCTCTCTCTCTCTCTCTCTCTCTCTCTCTCTCTCTCTCTCTCTCTCTCGTCTTTGATATCTACTTCTCCGTGGCTTTTTCTGAAATTTTGATATTGTATTTGGTGCCTTGTTACTGTGAAATAGATTTAATCACATCTTTATGTAGGTAAATGAGTCGAAGTCTCCTCTCCCAACCTTTTGCTTTTCCCGGTTGCTAGGTATTGAATTTGGAAGGTTTGAATTACTTAAAGTTGTAAAGTAATGCAAATAAATTTCGAATAATAACTCATATGATACATTTTCAACAAACTTATTTTTAAAAACTAGTATCGCTTTTTTATGCAATTACATTTTACTATTTTTTTTTTTGCAAAATACTTCGTGCGATGAGATTTGATTTTTACAAAAATTTGAAAGAATATGCTATAGATAGATTGCGATAATTTAATATTTTGATCTCATCCGTAAGGATTAGATTATATTTAATATATCCGTTTATATTTTTTTGAGTTCTGTTTCAAGAGTTACCGGTATATATATTTTTCGACCTCTTTGTGTGACTAGTTTTCGTTTTGCATCCGCTTTTCATTTTGGCTACGTTACGGGCTGCTCTAAGAGCAAGAGCCCGTGCTGGTATAAAGCCACCTTAATTATAAACAACAACAACGACAATAACATATTTACTATACAGTGCATGAATATATTAAGAAAGATACTAATGTCCTGATGTCCAGAAATCTTGGTCTATGCCATGTACAATTTCCTATCAAATTTTCTATCTTGCTTCATATTTTGTCAGTTCCGTATATCCAGTTTTACTTGTTGTCTTTTTGTTAGTCACCTATATAAGGCTTCTTTCATCGTGGTTTGGTATTGTTTATGTAAAGGCAGATATACCTCTTGAATATATTCTAGTGATTTCTACTCATACTTTTTTGTTTTTTACGAGCACATTGGAATTCCACTCTATGGAAGTTGGCTGTGAAGTTCATGAACTTTCGTTTTGTTCCGTATGATAACAACCACAAGAACAACGACAGCAATAATAATAATAATAATAATAATAAAAACTATTGAAGTTCTTATCTTGTGGGAGTTATAGTGCAGTGATGCCTATGATATTTTGAAGCCAGTGGTTCCATGAGCAAAAAATGAAACTTAATAAAGGTTTTATTGGCATTCGTAAAGGATCACAGACAATTACTATGCAGAGGTCCTTTATTCCTCCCACCGTTGGACTGTGGAACAGCCTCACAGAGGATGTAGTGCAGTTGGAACGTCAGAAGTTCAAGCGAAAATGCGTTGCATTACTACCGTAATACTATTCTTCTTGCATTTTCATACGTTTGTATCTACTTATCTGTTTATTAATTTTTTTCTTTTTTAATAAGTGGGGTCTCTTTCTGTATTTCCCTTTAATTTCTCTTATTCTTTGGAAGCTTGAATTTCAAGTCTATAGCCCCTTTGGGCTTGTTCCATATGAATAGGTTTCATCTACTGAATAATAATAATAATAATAATAATAATAATAATAATAATAATAATAATAATAATAATAATAATAATAATAATAATAATAATAATAATAGCGATGAAAATTGCAATCTCGGTTGACCTTTGGCACAAAATATGATATACCAGGAATGAGAGACCGAAAACAGGATGCAGGTAAATTAAGGGTTTTAATCTGAATTGATTACAACTTTGATTATGTTTAATCCACAAAAAAGAAGCTTGCTTTCTTTTTCATTTATTCTGTTAGGTAGTGTAAAAGGTTAGGGATTGTTTTGCTAGTCATATCTCAGAAAAAATGACAACGCTTAAAATGTGATGTATGGTTAGCAAAAACTTGTTGATTTATCATGTATTTATCAAGGAGGGAGTAGAATAAATACATGCCGTAATTTTGTTCAGTCATTTCAGAATATTTTACTCTAAAAATTCGTGTTTATTCCTCGCAGAAGAATGCCAGAAAAGGACAGAACCTGATAATATGAAGTTTCCGCTTCACAAGGTATTTGTTTACGAATAGTAACAGAATCGATTAGCTGCTCTTTAAGTGGCCTTTGACAAACATTGCCATTTGATTAGGATACTAAATTATTATGATTCTTGTAGTTCTGGTAGGAAGTTTTTAAGTAGTATGTTTATTGGGTATTTTATTAATGGTATTTGGCCATTCTATGAAAATAAAGTGATATGAATGTTGATCATAAACCTTAAATAAACTATTTTTGTGTATACAGAAACAATCGCACCAGTGTAATTGTTTGTTTATCAGCATTTGTCATTATTTTTTTTTTTTTTTTGCATTTATTGAGGAATTGGACGCATGTTTTACTCTGTTGTTGATAAATATTCCAAAGGGAAAATGTTGAAAATTATACTGAATATTGGCATATCGAATTATGACATGTAAATTCTTTTATTCTACCAAAAGTTTGTACATCCCCCCACACCCCCAAAAAAGCAATCATACACAACTGGAATTTCGGCTGTATATGTGCCTAAATACGTACATAGATACACAGCTTGAACAAAGAGTACACATATACGAACAATAAAAATAGAGGGACACTAGGGCAATATTCCCAGTCTTTGTAAAATGTTTTTGTTCAATAACCGTTCTACTCTCTGAAGACGAATACCTAGTTGTAACATCAAACAATACATTGCACCCCAACCCTCCCTGTAGAGCCGGAGCGAACTATTTTCATTCTAATGGCCCATTACACAGTCATAAATTTCAATTTCTGCCCCGAGCGAGAATGTACTGAACAAATGGAAACAGTTAGAAACGGCAAATATCGTGTCCATTAATTTTCGTCGTGTTTCGCAAAATCATATCTCGGAAAACAAGTAGGAAAATGTAAGTAGAGACGAGGCTTCCTCTGCTTCGGGTCAGTGAATCTGACTTGGAATGAATTCTATCAAAATTCAGTTCTAATTGTTGCGCCTGTAGTGCGTGTGCGTTTGTGTGCATGTGCGTGTTAGGTAAACCGTGGTGTTTTGTCTAGGGAATGGTAACAAACTTTCACATTTGCATGCTGTTTGTACTCGTAACTTGCATTACAATTTCTTAGCGATGGTAACTTTCAATGCAATGTGTACTTTTAACTTGTATTGCAGAATGTTAGAGCTTGTGATCAGTCGTGGAAATTCTACATTGCACCACCATAAACCAGAGAACATTCACAGAGGCTAATTTTTTTTTCTTTTTTGACTTACTGGATTCTTATTCAAACATGTGTGAATTGTAATGACAGCACAAATTATGTGCAACCTTCAGTTATGTAACGAATAAGATATTATTAAAATATTGAAGATAAAGGAGCCTTCACGTGTGGCATTAAGACTGAGTAACTTCAGTAAAATTATATTAAATCTTTTCCTTCAAATTAAATACTTTAATAACGTTTTTATTTTTCGTTCCTCCAAAAAAAGTATATTATTAGATGTCTCTTAAAAATTATTACAGTAATAGCATTATTTATACTAATAATGGTTCCATCAACATTTGAATACTAAAAGGTCATTATAATCACAAAAGTCATTATAATCATATTGTGTCAGTTATATCGTTCTTAAAATGATGTGATTCAAATTGATTTGGCTTTTTGAATAAGTTAGTTTTAAAAACAAAAATCTAAATCAGACAAAGATAATTATGACTAGTTCTTATGCTTGTACATCTATCCATTAAAACATTTTTCACGTAATAAAAGTATATATACATATATATATATATATATATATATATATATATATATATATATATATATATATATATATATATATATATATATATATATATATATATATATATATATATATATATATATATATATATATATATATATATATATATAATGTATGTTTATTTTGTGCTTTTTTTTGCATGCCCAAGGGCATGATATAGGCACCTGCCTTAATCTTCAGTTTTCAGTTTCTTGTATACCCATAGAATTAAATCTTTTTCTGACATCATTTTCATCTGCATTTTATGAGTCTTCTCTTTTTTAGCAGTAAAAAAGAATATTATTGGCGTTATTAATGATAGTGAAAACAGTAATTGCTCTTTGAAAATCTTTAGAGAACTAGTTTTGAATAAGACGGCATGACAGTTGCCGAACAAAATGCAATAATTTTCTTAAACCATCTGGAACGAAAGTAACCGATTGTAAAATATGATAAAAGGCCAAAGGGATTTCAGAAAACCTTCGAAAGAAAAGATGCGCGTAACAAGAAAAAAGAAAGAATAAAAAACTAAAGGAAACAAATGGCTTTTCTTAATGGTATCTTCGCCGAAGCATGCAAGGGGCTTCTTGAAATAGCCGGAATAAAAAGAAGAAAAATTGTACTGAAATCTAAAGAAAGCTTTGGTGACGGGGAGACTTTATGGTTGGGTTCTTTTGCATCAGATAACGTTGTTGAGAGAGAGAGAGAGAGAGAGAGAGAGAGAGAGAGAGAGAGAGAGAGAGAGAGAGAGAGAGAGAGAGGTTTATTTCGGTTTTCAAGGGATGAGAGGGTTGAGGGTATGCACATAAGTCTGTGAAATCAACATTTCAAGATTGAAACAAATGAGAAAAATATTTCTTGATTAATGAATAAATGATCAGATGTAAAATGTAGGAACTCTTATTCTGTGAAAGGTTTTTTGAAAAAAAAACTAGAAAAAAAATGAGTAAATGTCGTCAAGTTTTATTCCAGGTTGAAAAAATATATATATATCCACGTTTCATTCATGTAACTAAGTCGAAAGCTTGGCGTTCGAGCATTTGTAATGAGAGTGAAATTCCACTTTATTATATTCGCTTGTAATGTGATCATTGCTAATTGCATGGTAAATTAAGACTTCCAAAACATTCTTCTATTAAACTCAATTATTTTTTATCAAACTAGTTTAGAATATCCCTCCCCCGCCCCACCATGACGTTCGAACTTTGATGTAGAAGATTTTATGGTTTTGTACCCTACCTATCATCCTGGGACACCGTTCATCCACGCGAAGGCAAGAGTAAAAAATGCACCCTGAAAGCATGCTTTTGGTATTTTTGCCTAAAGATTTATTGTGGGAAAATACTTCATCAGCCTATTTTCCTTGCTAGATTAACGCTTCGCCATCATTTACAAAGCCGCATGACCGAGAGAGAGAGAGAGAGAGAGAGAGAGAGAGAGAGAGAGAGAGAGAGAGAGAGAGAGAGAGAGAGAGAGAGAGAAATAACAATAGACGACCTGCATATCAAAAGTAAAGCGAGCTCCTTCACACCAGTCTCATAATTATTCAACTAAAAGGCAAAAGGTTTGAAATTGTTCCTATTTTTCAAGCTGTATCCCGTTCTAAAAGACAAAAGTTGCTTGTCCGTGCACCTTTAACTCATAGGAAGAGGGTAGGAGTCTGGGCAAAAAATGCATCCTCTGCTTTATTACTCTGAGGGATTTTCACCAACGACATGACATTCCCCAGCACGTATCCATGTTGGGTCATCCACATACACGGATTTTCTTGTGTCTCGAACGATGAGGTCCTTTCTTTCAGCCACTTCCGTCATCCCACCTATCTAGTGCCTACTCCCACAAAGCTTGCAGTGCCAAAATAAAGTACATTGAATATTTTGCATAATAAACTTATACAGTATATATACATCTTTGCCATATGTTGTAGAATAGCACTCTTTATTTTCGCCTGAAAAAAAGTTTGCGAATATCCTTTACACAAGATGTTATTGAAAAGCCGCTTAGTATTACTCTCTGCCCAAATAATGTTGGATTCCTGTATTCATTAGCTACCTCAATAGGACTCGCATTTAAAACAAGCTCTAGCTGTCTTTTTTGTTCAACTTGCACTGCTTTGCGTATTGGGGCCCCATCAGTAATAATGGTGTATAAATTTAGTTTTACATTACATTGGTACTTCTTTTTTAATCTTAAGATGTAGTCGCATTATGCCTCTGCTCACATGCATACTTGCACACACGCATATTCACATATTATCTTTCATTTTTTGGATAGTTATGTTTGGTTTCATCCTTTTTTCAAAGTATAAAAGAATGAATATTCACTTACAAAAAAAATCGCTGTCTTGAATGACATGAATTCTTCCTCAGTTATTAAAAATACAGAAAAACTAACATATGTAAAAAAATCAAAAGTTAATATCTCTCGCAGTAAATTACGTAAACAGCCATCTTTGTCGCAGTTGCCTCTTGAAAAATGAGAGACTATATGAATCGTTGTATACCGGAAGCACAGGGTATACTCCAGACCTTGAAAGATGCGGGAAAGAAACTTTCACCGAAGTTGTGATGCTCCTGAAGACCACAAAAGTCCCTTCCGGAAAGCGACGGCGAGAACATGTTGTGGGGGACAGAACGAGGTGCCAAAGATGACGCCGGGTCGGTTTCATTGATTAGATGGTTTGCCTTTAATTCAATCTCTTCGAGAAGGGAAGAGAGCACTCTCCCAAAGGAGACGTCGGGGGTACCCTGGGGAAGAGAGGACAAAGTTGTAGGGAAGACGCAGTGAGGAGGGGCGGGTCAGTGAATGGATGAATCACCTGTGATTCAATCTCGCCGGGAAGAGAAAAAAGAAAGAATCGCATAAGTTGAAAGAACTGTATGTCAAAGTGATCTCAGACTTAATTTCTTAATGCAGATTAACTAAGAGTCTTTTTGTTCAATAATTATTATTTAATTGAGATAATCACTAAATTAAAGATGAACATTTAGAGTGTTCAAATATCCAAAACAGCTATAGACATTTTAGGATATAAAAGGGTAGAGATTATCATTGGAACAGAAAATGGGGTATATTTTGCAAGCAGTGAGAATTTGGACAGCGCTACTAATGTTATAGAGACAATCGTTTTAATATTTTAAAGTATAAAAAAATTTGGGAGTCAAGAGGATCCCATTTTCAAGTTAGTTTAATTTAAAGTTTAGAAAAAATAAAGCAAGCTGAAAATCTTGGAGACGGGTGCAAACCAGAAAAAGAATTCTCACCCAAGGGTCGAACAATACTTCATTGTACCAACTTAATATTTATTAGATAAATATTGTTTAACGGGGGAGGTACTTTGCATGAAGTATGGAAGTATAAAGAGCGTAATAATCTCGTGGAAATATATATTTCATTGTGGATTAAACGAAAATAAAGACTTATGATCAATCTAATACCTTTAATAATCATCAGAAAAATAAATTTATATATTGTAAAAATTGTTTTCCAACAAATATAATTTATATAAGACATTAACTTTTGACTCACAAAATCATCAAAAGGACAGTACTTTTAACCTATAAGATACAAGAGAGAGAGAGAGAGAGAGAGAGAGAGAGAGAGAGAGAGAGAGAGAGAGAGAGAGAGAGAGAGAGAGAGAATTGTAGTCTGTTGCCTGACGGTCGTTCATCGTAGATCCATGAAATCAGAGATGAAATTCTGAGCCCCAAACTAAATCCGCCGAAACTTCCCACATCAATCAGCACGTAAGTTTGATAAGTTTGTGCAAGCAGTGAATCTGAAACACGCATAGCAGCTCGTGGAAGATTCTCTCCAAAAATTCTATCACTCTCTCTCTCTTTGACTGAGCACCCCTTTTTCTGTTAATTTCTCTTTGAGATAAAAGATGCGGTTTTAACATCAAATAGATTTAATTTAGAGTTTAAATCATTTTTTTAAGACCTAGCAGTAGCATTGATCATTTGAAGAAATGAACTGTGATGTTGAAGATGAAGATTTATAGAAGGTATTAATTTTCTCTTGCTTGTTATTTTTCTTGTTATTATTTTTCTATCTCTGCTCGCGAAGAAAAAAATGGAATGATCGCACAGAACAGTGGCCATCTTCATGGCAAATAGGAAGTTCTGTATTATTCATTCAGTAATGCGTTGCCGAAAAAAATACAACAAGGAAAGAGGATTTGTCATGTATCAATTATTATTCGAATTTTCCTGAGTATGTTCATGTGACACTAAATGAATCTCCATTTCTTTTATAATTACTTTCCGAGATATAACAAAAAATATTGCCTTAAGTTTGAATTTTAATGCCGATATCATTCATTTAAAACTGTAATAGAAAAACGACTCAAATTGCTAGGAATTTATCTGTATTATAAAATCTTAGAGTAAGTTCTGTGAAAGTGAGTTTCGGTGTTCAAAAAATTTCAGGCAGAAATTTTCGTTGACGTGAATGCTTTTGCGAAGGATTTGAAGCTTGCAGGTGAAGAAACTGAGAGAAAGAAACTTTATTGAGTATATTGATTATAGTCTTACCCAACTATAAATGCATGAGGAGTTAGCCACAACTGCAAAGATTGGTGCTTTAGATTTGAAAATACAACGTAAATAGTATCTTTAGTACCTCGTGTACATGGGGCAATTATGATTGATTAGATATAGTTATTTGCTGCGATACAATATCAAAAAGAAAAGGCTTTCGAGTGCAAAAAAAGTGGGGCTAGAGGGGCTGGGGAATAAAAACAAGTCGAAGGTTACCAGGTATTGGGGAAAAATTCGATTACAGGAATGTCTTTCATGGTTAATTACATGAATTTCGACTATAGAGTAAAAAGGAGAAAACAGGGCTAAGGTTGCACAGGTATTCAGATGAAATTCGATTACAGGAACTCCTTTCAGTGGTGTTCAGGAACATGACCTTGTTGTTGCTATACAAAGGGACAAAAATCCATGTACTTGCCAAGTATTCCACTACCGACTTATACTTACATTATATACTTACATTATATGCTTGATAAAAACACGTCTTTCCACATCTCCAACCTTCCCCCAGCCCCACCCCCACCATCACCACACACACACACACACACACACACACAAAGCTAGTGGGTGAATGAACTCGAAGTTCAGGTCCTCCAATAGTGCATTCTAAAGTGTCAGAATCAGAATTCTGTTCCGTTGCAGATGATTTTTTAGCAAATTGCACCTTTCCCTTTGTCTTGTTATTTTTCGTATATGCTGTGTCCGTGTGAATATTCATTTGCCTTTTTTTTGGTATTTAACCATAATTTTATTATCTTGTTCCTGCATTTTTTTATTTAAGTGTATCCTATACATATTTGTTGCTTCAATATTTCCAAGATGTACCAGCTTTATCCATCATAATTTTGGTGCCTATAATGAGTGCTATATGTTTTATCACTTTGGTTAATACCGTAGGTTATCGAATAATGCATTTATCATATATTATTTTAGGTTATTGAATAATGCATTTATTATATATTATGTTGTTTGCCCTAATTTTACTATCTGTTAGCGAGTTTACATATATTTTCACCATATTACTTAATAATATATCCAGTATCTAAATTCCGGAAATTTTTTTTTTAAATTATAAAGGATTTAACAATGCTGTCTTACACGTATAATCGCGCTCACACACGCACAAACACAAAACGTACCCTGTAGAGATTCAGTCTACATGAAGTTTGGGGCTGAAGTTTGGAATATATCATCACTAGAGAACTTATGTTTCCTATTTGTTTGTAAACTTAGTTGACAGGTGACCGTAATAAAAATTATGGGAAACGATTGTGAGGCGTAGAGGGAACAGTTTATGTTAAAGTAAACTGAAGAAAAATAACAGTGTAGGAATACGTTGAGAGAGAGAGAGAGAGAGAGAGAGAGAGAGAGAGAGAGAGAGAGAGAGAGAGAGAGAGGGGCGTGGCAAATATAATCAAGGAACAAATATAACCGAGGCAGTTCCTAAAATATAGGTAAAAATATTATTAAAAATAATTATGAATCTTAAGTGGAATAGCTTTCGTGAATGTGAATGGAACCACTTACATTTTAGGAATGCATTTCGGAGAGAGAGAGAGAGAGAGAGAGAGAGAGAGAGAGAGAGAGAGAGAGAGAGAGAGAGAGAGAGACGTAGAAAATAAAGGTAAAAATTATGAGAATAATTATGAAGCAGAAATTGAATACTTTACGTTAATGTGAATGCAAACACTTACATTTTAGGAATGCATTTCGACATTTTAGGAATGCATTTCGCGGAGAGAGAGAGAGAGAGAGAGAGAGAGAGAGAGAGAGAGAGAGAGAGAGAGAGAGAGAGTAAAATATAATCGAGGCTATTCGTAAAACATGCACGCGTATTTTTTATATCTCGTGTAATTTATTACCTCTCAAAATATTAGATGAGAAGAAGTTTTCTTCGTTGCCATTCATTGAAGTTTCTAAAGAATGTAACAACGTATACAGACTTGTCTTTTGATGTAGATTGATCGGTTGCATTCTTCACAAACTTCAGTAAATTGCAACGAAGAAAATTTCTTTTCATGTAATATTTTGAGATGTCATAAATTACACAAGCTGTAAGAAATATCCCTGTATATTTTTGGAACTGCCTCAATTATATTCTCTCTCTCTCTCTCTCTCTCTCTCTCTCTCTCTCTCTCTCTCTCTACGAAATGCATTCCTAAAATGTAAATTGTTTCATACACTTTACTGGTAAACTATTCACTTGTTTTCAACAGTTTTTACCTTTATTTTAGGAATTGCCTCTATTCTATTTGTTTCTTAGTTATATTTGTCTCAACTCGCTCTCTCTCTCTCTCTCTCTCTCTCTCTCTCTCTCTCTCTCTCTCTCTCTCTCTCTCTCTCTTTATCCTAAGCTGTAATTTTTCTTCAATTTACTTTAACATAAACTGTTCCCTTTAAGCTTCACAATTGTTTCCAACAATATTTATAGTATATATGGTCACCTATAAACTAAGTTTACAAACAAATAGGAAGTAGAGGTTCTCTAGTGATAATATATTCCAAACTTCACGTAGACTGAATCTCTACAAGGTACATTTTGTGCTTTTGCGTGTGTGCGATTATACGCGACACATCGCTGTTAAATTCTTTATAATTTGAAAAACAAATCTTGCATTTAGCTACTTTTCCTTCAGTGCTTTATGAGTTGATTTTCACTTTTCATCTGACGCTCCACCTTTTCTTCCAGGCGATGTCAGACATACGATTAACCTACAATAATAAATCCAAATCCCCTATAACATCAATTTTTTTTATCAGAATTTACGTGAATTTGGATTACTTAAGGGTCTTTGCAGCGTCCCCTCGGCTCCTAGCAGCAACCTCTTTCATTCCTTTTACTGTACCTCCTTTCATATTTTCTTTCTTCCATCTTCTAACAATTGTTTCATAATGCAACTGCGAGGTTTTCCTCCTGTTACACCTTTCAAACCTTCTTACTGTCAATTTCCCTTCCAGCGCTGAATAACCTCATAGGTCCCAGTGCTTGGCCTTTGGCTTAAATTCTATATTCCATTCCATTCCACGTGAATTTTGATCAAAATTTATGAGAGTTATTAATATAATTGTTTATTAACTCGATAAAATCAGCATCGAAAACTTACAGGGCATAAAACTAGAGGAACCAGACGAAGTTCCAGCTTCCCTTCCACTACTGCGTGAAAGGAGTCGTTGCCAGATATCATTACCAGTGCAAACGAAATCGATATTATTTTTAAATATAAATCGTATTATTCTATAAATGCATCATTACAAAATCTTAAATTTAATATATAATATTTTATAATAGATTCGGTATAACAACATGCTTTAAAAGTGTAAATCATTCGCGATTCTTCTTCATAAAAACGTTGCCAGTTTGAGTTGCTTGGTGGAAAGGACGTCGAGAATAGTTACACCTGCTGACATGTCTTTGGTCAGTTGCAGTTGTTTTTCCGTCATTGCTGTGAAATCATACTGTTAGATTCTGATCTGACTGAAAAGGAGAGAGAGAGAGAGAGAAGACGAGACGTAAGAAAATCTTCCCCGGGTGCGCATGCGTAGATTGGTAGAAAAACTAACACAATGCCTGTCCGACGGCCAATTCGTACCTTTGATGATGACGTAATAATGTATCAAGCAAAATCATTCCCTTCGTTGATGAATGTGAGGCAATCGATTATTTATTGTTTTGAATAAATACTCATTGATTAAAGATAGAAATGAATATATATCATTCTAATACATGACCATAAACAATCATTTTACTGTATATGATTTCATCAGCAAGGGATACAAATTGATAGGTTGTTGTAGTTGCCAGGTGTCACTGTGTGATGGTGGATACACGGCCCAAGGATGTTGAATTCTATGATAGTGAATGGGTGTGTTGGGAGAGTGTGAGAAATAGAGAAAGGGAGAGAAGAGAGGGGGTGGCGGGTGTTAGGCCTTACCGATGTTTGTTATCAATCTATCATTAATTAAATGGTGACGAGGGGCATATGAAGACATCATCTCCACAACTTAAGAGTGAGACACATCTCATTCAATTTAGACGTAGGAAAGACAGAGAAACAACGGAGAGAGAGACAGGGAGAGACAAAGCTAAGTAGACAAGATATTCGAAGCTGCGAATGAGGTATAAGATTTTTTTCCTGCAACTTCAGACAATGATGGTTGCCTTTCGCTGATTTTAAGGCACTTTCGGTGGATCAGGTAACTTAAGTGTTGATGTTGTTTGCTACCTAATACTTTATAGTATTAGGTTTGGTCAGATGAAACAAATAATTATATATATATATATATATATATATATATATATATATATATATATATATATATATATTTATGTATATTATATATATAGCCTGTATACATACTTTACATGATAAAACAATTTAGAGGAGATACATGAGTACTTCAGAGTTTTCCAGGGCAGCGCCGGGTTGGTCAGCAATATATATATATATATATATATATATATATATATATATATATATATATATATATATATATATATATATATATATATATATATATATATATATATATATACATACATATATATACTGTATGTATATATATATAGATTCATGTTAGCAGTTTTTATTTCTATTCTCCCATCATAGTGAGATTGTTCTTCTATGGTTATCTTTGACCATCTTTCAGCAACTGAAATAATAGGTGACAAAACCTCATGGAGGTAAATCATCAATGATATCCTTGTTCAATTAAAATGAAGTTTAATTTACAAATAATATGTAGCTTTTACCTTTAGGTTGAAGAATTCACTAGAGGCCTGAAGCGTGAATTTAAAAAAACTGTGCGTGTACTAAGAGCGGCGCGCCTCAAAAAACAAAGAAAAAGAAAGTTGATATCGTCGTTCATTTCAGCTTTGACACATCGAAAATTTATCTACAAAATGAATCATAAGCCGCAGTATTAGATACTTATCTCTCGAGTAGGTCTGGTTCTTCGATCTCTTCTAGTGCCAGCATAAGGATTGTGTTTAGTAAGTCATTGACGTTTGCTGTATATAAAAGATATCTCCTCTGAAGTAGGTAATTTCCTCAGTGCATTCAGTATTCAAGAGATGCCCAGAAGTTGATATCATATGCTTCAGATGTTGTTGTCAGCATATTTTGGAATAATTCTTGTATGGATGGTAGTTGAATCAGTGACCCTTATCTGCTCGGCAGAATGTCTAGAAAGAGTATGTTGTTTCTTAAACAATTGTGACTTTTACCATCGTGGGCACATTTCCAAATAGGCCATTTTTGGTGAACTGCTTTCGTAGCGCTTTGAAAAAGAGAGAGAGAGAGAGAGAGAGAGAGAGAGAGAGAGAGAGCATCATTTTGTTTGCAAAAAAAAATTATGGTAATTACTAGGAATGCTGAAAAAGAAAGATATTTCTGTTACTTATAATATTCCAGAGAGTTCGAAATAAAAAAGTCAGCATTGCTATCAAAGCAAATATTAGGACATTTTCCAAAAGGTAGGACAAATGACCCCAACAGTAAATTATGATGAGCGAACTGAAATCCTCACTGAGCCGTAAAAACAAAAGATGAAATTAACCAGAATATAAGAAAAAGAGGCAAAGAATGGAAATCAGGCAAAAATGAGACAAAAGATTTCCTCTTGATGTCGTCGTCGCCGAAACACGCAGAGGATTCGTGCAATACCCATAATAGCCAAGAAGAAAAATTGTATTGGAATCTTAAGAACGAACTGAAGAGGGACTGAAAGGGAACGACGTTAAGGTTGGTTGAGAGAGAGAGAGAGAGAGAGAGAGAGAGAGAGAGAGAGAGAGAGAGAGAGAGAGAGAGAGAGAGTAGTTGAGTATCTGTTCTGAGTGAAAAAACTTTATCAAGAAATTTGCCATGATTGCAGAAATTGCTGAAGGAGATTATTAAAAAAAAGAGTAACTGACCAAGGACACATGTTCAATAATCCTTTTCATATATACATCACTTTAAAATATCTACTGGATAAGACAAAAATAATACCCCAAAAAATGCTTAACAATTCCCCACAAGACCAAAAATGCAATTCCTCGTCATAGAAAAGTGATGAGGAGAAAGTAAGACCTCGTAAGACCGACGAAAGTGAAGACGAAAGTAACCAGGAAAGAAGAAGCAGGGGAAAGTCGGGAAACGGGAAACGAAAGGGGCTTTTCCCGTCGATGTTGTCTCGCTGAAGCATGGAAGGGATTTCTCGCAATATCAGGAATAACAGGAAGAGGGAATTTTACTGAAATCTCGAGAAAGTTTTCCCGGTGGAAAGACTTTAAGGCTGGGTACCTCTGCAGAGAGAGAGAGAGAGAGAGAGGGAGAGAGAGACAATGTTTAGTTTTATCCTTGCATGAGAGACTGTTTTTGTGTCCGTATGTATTTATATACAAACACATACATACATACATATGTATAAACTGAATCAAGAAAATATGGAACGTGATGAATAAAATAAAGACAAAATCTACGAGGGAAAGAGAAACGATGGAGTACTCCATTGTTTCCCTTTCCTTCGTGGATTATGTCTTTATTTATACACACACACACACACACATATATATATACACACATCTGTATCTATCTATCTATCTATATATATATATATATATATATATATATATATTATATATATATATATAAATATATATATATATATATATATACTGTATCTATATATATATATATATATATATATATATATATATATATGTATGTATGTATGTATGTAAGTATGTATACACTTATTTAAGTATATATAGCGTGTATGAGTGAGTGGATGTACACCTTTTTGAAGGAGTCAAAAGTTATTTAAATTTCTTTCGACAAAGAGATGCGTTCAAATTAAGAGGAAACAAGTTATACAGAAATAAATGCGAAAATATTACAAAAGACTAATTTTATAGCTTCAATTTAATCTACTTCATATTTAAGGAATGTTACATCGGTTAGGAAGCTTATAAATTCCATTTCAAGATCCCTTCATCATTATGTGACTGCGTTGACTGAGAAACACCACTCTCGGTGATTGAATGCCAAGCTCTGAAGAGACAGCAGTTAGTCGTGGGGAGTTTGTTCCCAGGAAGTGATTAATCAGTTGTTAATCAATGTCACTTGTTCGAAGATTGAACTCAAGTTAAACTTCATGTTTCATGTCGCTTTTGAATAGGCTCTGATAAGAAATGATAATGCATTTGCATTAACTTATATTCATTGCATTTTTTCCTACCATCCCAGAAGTACGTCAAAATTTATATGTATGTACATTTTATGAATTTTTTCCTCTGAAACTGATGCCACGACGATTGTTTGATATTAGTGTAAACGATAACTTTCAGAAAACAGACTGAGCGTGAATTTCTTATCTGCACCATTGCTTGTGACCATTCCACCGATTCTGCTGACAGAGGACGTAGTTTTTATATCATTTTTTATTTTTTTGTTTTTATTTTTTTATTTTATTTGGACACGTCAGAGTTTGAAAACAACATATCTGGATTGATTACTTGCAACAACCGCTATGACAATCTCTCTCTCTCTCTCTCTCTCTCTCTCTCTCTCTCTCTCTCTCTCTCTCTCTCTCTCTCTTTCTCTCTTAGTGTCCGTTTGTGAACACGCTGGTGAACCAATGGTGCGTCAAAGTGGTAATGGTTTGAATATTGTGGACAGCAGTTTAAACATTCCCATTACTGCAACTGGAGAGCGATATTTGCCTTGTGGCTAAAAGATAACAGGACGCGTGAAGCACTTTCAACGATGAATATTATTTTGTGCTCTGTTAAAAAAACAATAGCTGCTTTCCTTTGCAAAATATTTCAGGTTTCTAGATAGGATGCACATTTAACTCTCTCTCTCTCTCTCTCTCTCTCTCTCTCTCTCTCTCTCTCTCTCTCTCTCTCTCTCTCTCTCTCTCTCCATATTTTTATCTGATTATAGTATCACCAACACGATAATTACTTTCTTCTTCGTGTGCTGTCACTCTCCTAAGTTAAAAGAAAGGAAAAATAGCAGAATTCTAGTTGAATTTTGCATACAGTGAGTACACTTTCATAATAACTACCTAATTCAGGTGCAGTTCCACCGCTGTTAAGGGACTTTTTTCAGTGCCTTATATTAATATAAAAGCCACCATTAAGACTCAGTTCTCTTTATTAAAGAAAACCTAGAAAATGCTTTTTAAAATACACACCTTGCGCTAAACGCTTTCTTCCCTGCATCTGATCATTCATTGCCATCTTGCATCGACTATCGAATTTCTTGAACAATAAACTTTTCCAAAGTATTTTCATTCTCCAGCAGCTATAAAGTAGTAGTGGTCTTATATAGAGTGACGATCAAATAAATAATTTAACGCGCATGGTTGTTAAAAAATTTTAATTTAGTTTTAACATTATCTTACTTCTTAAATGTAAAGACGTGTGCATTACTTGGAGCGAAATTTATTGAATTTCTTCACCATGTGGGAACTTCCAGTAATTTGCATTTTTTTAATGTTGTAAAAACCATACCATCACTGGAATTTACAATATACACAAACATTTGACAGTTCGTTAACATCTCAATCACTACAAAAACAAGGATCAATTTATTTTGTATATGCTTCACTATTTACAATATAATAAATAAAGAGCGCTTAGTTCCCAAATGCTGTGAGAATCCTGCATTCACCATTCTCCCAAACCTGAGCTCTGTGATCAAACCAATCAAGTTCCAAGATAGATTAAACAGTGATCAAGACCCGATTAATCCTTGCGCGATCGAATTAGATTCCATAAGCCTAAGACAAAGTGGGTCAGTTCCAGACTGACCTCCCAGCTTCCGACTTTCACAGTCAAGTTAAGAACAGCTAAACAAAGTAAATGAACTTTTGCTTATTATTTATTTCTCTTTTCCCTGGCCCTCCCGAATCTGGAGATAACAGAGACGTAATTCTATAATATAGAGCACTATATATTACAGGAAAAAGATGTTTATATATATGTATATATATATATATATATATATATATATGTATGTATGTATGTATGTATGTATGTATGTATGTATGTATGTATGTATGTATGTATTCAGTATTCACAGTATACTACTGCTGCCTTTGAATGCCTTTATGATTTCTTAACTTTCCTAGTTTCCGTGTTTGTTTGTAGGTTAACATGAATGGGATCTATCGATCACGAAAAACTAGAGATATGTGTGCCTAAAAGTTACAATTGTGTCATAATTAAGCATTTTCCACATATTTTTCTGGATGCGCTTGTCACTAAAGGCCTTAAGTAACAATTTTATTTGTGAAGATTTACTGCACAGCCTGTCATCCTTGATGCAATAGTTAAAAACTTTTATACACGCACGCACGGACAGACTGACACATGCACACACACACACACACACACACACACACACACACACACACACATATATATATATATATATATATTATATTGTAGTCTGTCTGTGTGTGTGTGCCTGCTTTTTAACTTTAATCAAAGATGACCACCTATGCTGAATTTTTATATATATATATATATATATATATATATATATATATATATATATATATATATATATATATATATATATATATATATATATATATATATATATATATATATATATATATATATATATAGTGATGTCAGTCGTTACAGCAGCAGCTGTAGAGGTCTGTGGCGCGTTTTGCTATCCGTGTGGACATCACGGGATTATATATATGTAATCAACGGATAGGTTTGCTTAAAAGCAAATGGATGTTACAGACTAAATAAAATAAACACCTTTAAAAACATAACAAACATCTCACACGTAACTCCGCCATACCCATAACTTCTCGCTTAAGAAGGGCGTTGTGTGTTTTTGGGGTCTAAGATGTCAGGCAGGGCAGCCGATCGAGACCACAAGTCTACCCCAAAGCCAAATTTGAGGGAAAAAGCACGTTAAAAGAAGAAGATTTATATATATATATACCCATAATTGTATATATATATATATAGTTCATATAAATGCTTGGAACTTCAGACATTTGTGTACAATATGTATGTATAAAATAAGTAATTTCTCTTAACGCTGTGAGTTTTTGTACTTTTGAGTGTCTATTTTTGGTAACTATAATTGTGCCTTTTCTTTCTTCACCATCACCTCCTCGTAGTTGAAAGTGGGAAGAGACAATCCATCACTCCTGCGTCCTGTCGAGTGCCATTTGTTAACAGGTTAATTGCCTGGATGGAAAAGCGCTTATTTTATTTGGGTCCTCTTGGATTCTTTCTTACATATATTACTTCTGCCAAAGAAGCTGATGGGAGGTAATGTTGTCAACTCACGTGTGAATGTATCCTATGTATGATATAGCGGGAATGGTTGAATAGATTTTCATAGACCTTGTTGAACATTCGATTTATTGTCGGCGTGGAAGCCATGTCACCCATTATGAAGCTTATTTTTTTTTTTTTTTTTTAGGGGAAATCGATGCCGAATCTGTTTGGTCATTTTGTTGTGATAACATTTGGATGTTAATGAAGGTATTAACACTTCTGACTTTTTCTCAGCTCATGACGTGGGCGTCATTTAACTTGGCGGAAGTATGTTCTGTACTGAGTGCTTTTTAGTTTCCTGTAAAAGAAAACTATTGAGATGGCTATTTGTTTGTCCGTCCGCACTTTTTCTGTCCGCCCTCAGATCTTCAAAACTACTGAGGCTAGAGGGCTGCAAATTGGTAAGTTGACCATCCACCCTCCACTCTTCAAACATACCAAATTGCAGCCCTCTAGCCTTAGTAGTTTTTATTTTATTTAAGGTTAAAGTTAGCCATGATCGTGCATCTGGCACCGCTATAGGTGCCAAGAGCACAGGCCACCACCGGGCCGCAGCTAAGAGTTTCATGGGCCGTGGCTGAGAGTTTCAAGCAACATTATACGCTGTACAGAATGCTCGATTGCGTCGAAGAAACCTCGGCGCATTTTTTTCTTGTGTTTTCTTTATCCGGTTCTTCACTATTTCATATCGCTGTATAGTGAGTAGCATATTTCGGCTTAAAAGCGAGAAGACCTGAGTTCGATTTCCGAGGGTGGAAGGAACAATATGGATTCTATGTTGAAGAAGAGGTCAGTTAGGTGTTCATTCAGCCTTTAAGATCGTAGAGAGAGAGAGAGAGAGAGAGAGAGAGAGAGAGAGAGAGAGAGAGAGAGGCGCCATACTTACCTGATGATTTAAAAGAACCGGACTGAAACATCAAGAATGATTAAAGTATAAGATACAAACGCAGTGGGATAACCAGTAACATTAAATAAAACCTGGTGACTTGAGAGATGAACTTGAAAGAAACAGAATGCAGGAAGGAGTTAGTTAATGTTGGTCCAACTTGGAGACGGGAAGTCAAGGACGAAATTCCGATTCACAAACCAAATCACTCAAAACTTCCCGACTTCAGTAAGTGCTTAAGTTTGATGAGTTAGTGAAAGCAATGGACTTAGAATACACACAGAGATGTTCATTGCTTCACTCTCTCCCTCTCTCTCTCAACGAAATATTATTGCAGTCATTTTTATGTAGCTGATTAAAGGAAGCAGACAACAAAGAAAAATGAGTTTACAGAGCGAGTGGGCATAATTGTTTGGCGTTCTATCTCACAATTTAGTTTCTGTTCGAAGATTAGAGAACTTTTACAGTATTGTTTTCTTGCATTTAGAATATATCTTCGTTTCATAATAATAGTTGCTGATATTTTTGCAATGGTTCGAGAGAGAGAAAAAGGTAAAGAAAATGTTCATTGTCTAGGTGAGTATCTTACAAGTAAAATAAAAATTATATTCACTGATATATTATCATCCAAACAATTTGCATGTAAGAATGTCTGTAGAATGCTGTCGAGACAAGGATGAGTCTTTTTCATTGAGGCCAAAACTGTTAGAGTTCTCTGCACAGAGAGCTCCGCCACGGCTCAGCTGTTACAGTATGAGAGTGGCAGTGATAATTTGTCTTTTCTCGCAAGCCACTCTCAGTTAGTGAGAACGGCTTAATGCTGAATTTGCAAAGATATACACTGTCCGTCGTTGTTTCTACACCAGGCATCGTTCGAATCCAGCAAGAGACGAAGAACTAATCAATTATAATTCCGTTGGGTGCAAGGTATGGGGAATTGGGCATTACACGATATTTGTGGCTTAATATTGGTGGATACAAAATATGTCAAGCCTGTGTAATGTAAGTGACAAAAACTAAGTGACAAAAACTTATATATATATATATATATATATATATATATATATATATATATATATATATAATGAATTTTTATCACATCACCGTGATTCATATACAAGCATTAAGGTACAAACGTCCTTTAATATCAATTCACTCTACCTCGGGAATAATATATTTTCATATATGTTACCCGAAGAGGAATTTTTTAGTTGATAATGAGTTCGTCGAGCGGCTCCTTGCGTGGAGACTACTGCTGGATTTTCATGAGATTTCACTGATCTGTTGATACAAATCTCTCTCTCTCTCTCTCTCTCTCTCTCTCTCTCTCTCTCTCTCTCTCTCTCTCTCTCTCTCTCTCTGTCTGTTCTTCTCGAGAAAGATCTTGAAAGTCTCCATTCCATAGTCCTCCTCTCCTCTTGATTCCCTTTCGTGCTTATCTCGAGTGGAGAACTTGCTTCCCAAATGTGATACTGATAAAAAATATTGCGGCTTTATAAACCGTTTGTAGATGGAAAGTCGACTCCAAACCAGTTCGGCTCCAAGCGGGGTCAAGGCTCGATGACCAAGACCCGGTTAATCCTCAAGCGATCAAGTTAGATTCGATAAGCCTTAGGCAAAGTGAATTATGGCAACCGGCCTCCACCCAAACTTTCCCTTTGTAATAGGTAGTAAATACAACAAATCTTTTGTACATAATGATTTTCATGGTTAATGTAGTTGCTATTGTGAATTCTTTTGGATGTTCTCGGGAATTGTTGCACTAACACAGATACTCTCTCTCTCTCTCTCTCTCTCTCTCTCTCTCTCTCTCTCTCTCTCTCTCTCTCTCTCTCTATGTATATATGTACATATTTATATATAAAATATATATATATATTATATATATATATTTATATATATTATATATATATATATATATATATATATATATATATATATATATATATATATATATATATATATATATATATATGGCGGTAGTTGTCTTCGAGAGTAGCTGCTAACTTGTAAAATAAAAGATACAAATTTTTGCCATATTTTCTAGGAGCTGAATCTAGAAGACCTTAAAAGGAATAAACTAGCCTACACAATATCTTATTTTTAAATACAAAGGAGCAGCTTGTCAAAAATTAAGTTCAGGCAATAGAACTGTGCCTTGCGATAGAAATCTTTTCCATCAGTACTTTACTTCCTACAAAAGTAGAACCACTGTCAATTTAAGCTTATCAGAGAGAGAAGACAAAGGTAGAAAGATAGACTGATAGATATATAGAACAGATAGCTAGATAGATCAGTGAGGACAGTCTTTGAATCTCTTCATTTCCCATTCTCCTTCTTACTATATGCCCCACATGAGATAATAATGATTAGCTATTGCCGCTCTGCTTATTTCACCTACTCGTTAGAAGTGTCAAGTAACCATAAGAAGAAGTAAGAGCGTGTCAAAGACCGTTGTCCCAGTCCTAATATCTTCGGGACATGCCGAGTTCACATCCCATAACAGGAGTAACGGAGCATGTTCAGTCCCGGATGACTAAAAAAAAAAAAAAAAACCATCGAGACATATTAAACTCTTTTAAACAGGGTGTTTGTTCTGGAAGATACGGACTCTGTCTTGGAGTGTGGGCGTTTCATTCAAGGACTTGCAGCGTGTTTTTCGCCATGTAATTAAGGTGTTTCAGGGAATTCATATAGCACTGGAATTTGTTCTGTGAAAAATGATTTTCATTTCTTTCTGGTAATCGTCGAGGTAATTAAAATAACAGTTTATTTTTAGAAGCACTGTATGTCATTTATAATCAGTGAGTCGAATGTATTTTTACAACGATAAAAGGAAAATAAATATTTGAATACGGAAATAAAAATAAATCACTTGATTATAGTCTTCACTAAATAAAACTACATAAAAGACAATCAGATCTCAACTTTAAAGAAATTATCAGCAATTAATTATCGATAGTGTTCGGAAGTGCCTAAATAGTTTAGAGATAATTTCTTGTATTTTTCCACCCTGTGTAATAGATGGCCTTCATAATGTTAAAGACACGAAACTATATGTACTGTTTGAAACATATGGCTACTCAGTTGCTAATAAAAGAAGAAAATAGCTTGTCCTCATAAACTTCAGTATGTCGGAATAAAAGCATTTAACTTGGTAACCAATAGGAAATGCTTGCGTATTTTATTCATCTCAGAAGTGTTGTTTATTAACTTTACTTTTGTCTTCCTTTCCTTGTAAGGGCGAAAATATCATAGCTATTGCCAAGTCGCTCAGTAATGTGCTTCCCATTAAGCATTTGAATAAATGTCAGATTTTACATAAAGAAGGATGTTTGTAAAAATAATTTTCTCTCTCGGCAGTTTCAAAGAATATTATAGACATATAAACACATTACCGTAAATGGTATGGGATCTCGTAAGTATATACTGTATATGTATGAAAGTACCCGCCAATATTGTCGGGAATATATCAGCTTAAAAAGATAGTTATTGAAAATTTAGGAAAATTCATATAAAATTTGAAATATATATTGTCATTAATTAACTTTTTAGGAGAAAATTATCGAAACATGATTTACCATTATTGTCTGAGAAAATATTTAAATTTTTATGCAGTTTATATTATTACATTCACAAAATTAATTAACCTTCACTAATACCAGTTTATTACCTAGATTTGCAGAATTCATATCAAAGGAACTTTTCCTCATTTGGTAAAAAACGTTCTCTATGTTTTAATACATAAATTCTCAGAATTCGAGAATGAATAATTTTCCATTCGTTCGTTGACATCAACACACAAACTCGACCTTAACAACCACACGATACACATCAAAATCATTATAAACGCACTCCCGTTTATAGATTTTCAAAGAATATAACCTATGATAATCCTAATGAAACTTCTTAATTAAAATTATACATCTGCTACTCCTATGTAACAAGTTAACTTTTAACTGACTTCAAATCACACACGCTCCCCAAAAACTTCGAGGCACACTTAAGCAAATATACAAGGACAGAAACCGCCCCCACAAGTTTCGCTTCACCAAAAACAGACTCCTTCAGTCATAAAACTCCCAATTTAAAGGAGGGTGACCATTCCCCTTCCTAAACACAGCAAAATCCAGGAGAGCCATAACTTATAATTCCTCCGCAACCAGAGCGAAGGAGGGGGAATGATTGATATAATGTGGAAGAATCTAGGCAGAATAATTTGCTAAACGGAAGGGGTTGTAAATGTGACCAAACCAGATGGTGTGGCAATTATGGGGATAATTTAAAGAGAGACTGAAACCAGGGGTATATTTTTTGAGTAATGGAAGGGGAACTTAGAAATAAATTGTTGAAGAGTATTTCTCTAATGTTTTCATTTTAACGTGATTGTGGTTTTATCTAGAGAGACTTGTTTGGCTGGACTTAGGCTATTTACCACTCAAGGGAAATGGTGAAGGATTTAATAAGTTCTAAAGGCATTCAATTATGAGCCCCCCAGCCATGTACCACTAGAGAACAGAATCGTACTGTACAGGGTTACTCTGCACTGGCAAGGTTTTAGATATTAAAAGAGGCAGTTATCATACATCTGATCATTCGTGCACTGTTACAGACAGTAGAGTAGATGAGGTCACCTTACGTGTGATAAAGAAAAGGCTTACTTATGAGAACACGGTATACTGTATAATGTCAACTTGTAAAACAGCGGAACTTAAACACACCCTAAGAATATAGGAGAGAAGAGCACAGTGTGGCACTCAGAAACTGTAAGTTGTACCACTAAGAGCCAAAAGAAAAATGGGATGTAATGGCTGAAGTTCCCTCGTTTTACGAAAGTGTATGAGCAATATTCTGCTAATCTTATTGTTAAATAGGGATATCCAAGCAAGGTCATAAAACTGATTTTTATTTTTATTTTACATGAGGGCCGCGAAGGTGTGTTTTCCTTTATTTACAGCAGGATATGAAAAACCTTTTCGTGGAAGTAACCTAGGCTAAGAGTTAGAGACCATCCGTGCTCGAAAAAGTTTCAGAAGATAGCGTTTTTTTAATGTATATTTGGTTTGTCCAAGATTCAAAATATTTCTAATAATTCTTAGCTATCAACATTACTTATCAACGTATTGACTGTTATACTATTGCTTTACATTGCATGATCATCTGGTGAATTACCCATTATGGTGGTTTTGGTTTCGCTATCCAGATCGACTTTTGACATTTTGTGGCAACTACGGAAAAAAAAGCATAAATGGGTTGTTTCCACATAATGACAAGAACTTTAATTTGCAAAAATATCTGCCATTTTTATGGGGTTTCTTTTTATGCCTTTCCACTCTTACGGCACAGTGTGAAAAAGTACTAATTCTTTCGTCATCGTATTCATTAAAAGCACCAAACCAGAAATAAAATGCTGGATAATTAATGGATTTTATTGCTTTTTATATTTTTATACGTAAAATCTACCCATCCGTAACACTAAAGCAAAAAGTAAATTACCTAATTTAGTTGACTGTATCAGCTTACGCTTATTAAATGGTGAGATATGAAATTAATGAGATTTTAAAACTAATGAATGTCTTTTTTGCCATTTAGAACGAATCAGAATATTTGTTTATCACAACGAATAGATGATATCACCAATAATTTGATATACATGCAGAAGTCAAAAGAAGTAGTGGTCAAATAGAGGGTAAAATAAAACAAATAATTTTGTGTAACCTTGACTTCATTGAAAGAGAAAGTATTTTTTATTTCAAAATGAAAAGAATTTCGGATCAAGTTGAAATGAATAATGAAAAGAAAATTTCCTTTTTAAAGATAGAGATACACATTTCAGGTCGTCGCTGGTCCAAAAATGTGCGATCATGAATGCGCAAAGTTGCAGAATAAAGCATAAAACCTTTAAGGATATTTAGGATAATGATTTCTTTATTAGTTGAATCGAAGAACAAAATGGCTAACTCAAGTGTTTTGTTTCAGTTGTTTATTAACGTTAATGGCTGGAATAATGACAAATCGAAAGGAATTTCAAGGCTCACGTCTGAATTTTCTCGAAGAGACATCCTGCAGAATATAACCACAAAACTTCTCTCTTTTAGTTATATAAGACTTAATTACTTCTGTACGAAGGTAAATAATTACTTCTGTACGAAGGTAAACCACTTTTACTTGATTGATTTTATAGTTCAGTTTATCAGAGGGGAATAATGGCACTGTTATTAGAGTCTTTTCCTAACTGATGTGCTTTTGCAGTATACACTAGGCTATGAATCTATAGCTAGCAAATGGAAATCCACCAGATAATCTTGTATTCATAAACAGTAACGTAACAGTCAAATGCTGATATGTAAGTTAGATAGTTGGGAGATAGGTGAAAAATTGCGAGATTTATTGCTCTGATCTAGTATGAAGAATACAAACAAATGAAAGAATTTAATAAAACTTCCTGATTGTGCTGTTTGAGTTTTTTTTA
>NC_089746.1:55556511-55564011 GCF_040412425.1 Macrobrachium rosenbergii | reverse complement strand
TCTTCTGTCGCCTTTCAACGATTTATGATTATATATGTACATACATACCTAACTTAATTATTAAGGCGGCACTGGCACGATTGGCTTATCACAGCTCCTGCCATCCGCGCGCCTTCGTTAGGTGTAGAACCTGGAACCTCTGGCTTTGTAGGCACGTACACCTATATCTATCTATCTATATACTATATATATATATATATATATATATATATATATATAAATATATATATATATATATATATGTATGTATGTATGTATATGTATATATATACGTATATATATATATATATATATATATATATATATATATATATATATATATAAAATGTGTCTGTGAGCGTTTGTGTTGTTGTAATTATCCAAAAGATATACTAATATACAGTATTTGGAGAGAGAGAGAGAGAGAGAGAGAGTATATTATGATTAAAAAATAACGACTTTGAATAAACTAGTTTGTGACAGGAATTGCGATAGGCAATGAAGTATAACATGGCATGTTTTGTTTTGTATTACGGTTCTGTAATTTTTTTTTCCATTATTTAGATCTTTATACTTATTTATTAGTTATGAGCATCCACTGTCTACATGTAGACAGAATTGCAAAGGTCTCTGGTCAAAATAAAGCTACTTAATAAAAGAAAAAAAAAAAAAAAAAAGACAGTGAAAGGTATTTGGTTTCCTCTGTAGCACGTGAAAGTAAGATTGCAACCTTCACATCTTTTGTTGGTTATGTTTTTTCCTTTATTCTTCTCTTTTTTTATAATTCAGGCTTTTAATAAGGTTCGCTGGACTAACATATCCGTACAACTTTTCCAGATACTGAGCTTTGTCTGCCATGAAGACAGTTATACAAGCTCGCAGTATTGTGTTTATAAATATCCAGATCTTTTTGCTTGTTTTTATAGAGAGGGAGAGAGATTTCTTTAATTCACATATCAGAATGAAATAAGCGTTACAGTAGTTTTATTTTATAAATTTTTTTTTTTAGTCCAGTTTTTGTCATCAAAAACATGTATTGAAAATTTTCATTAGAGAGTTACGAAAATGCTAACTTTTAAAACAGTAACACAAAAAAAAATTGTAAATGAAAAAATAAAAATGACAGATCACTTTATTATACCTTCAGTCAAATAATGAAACAACAGAATTGTTCTAAAAACTAATTGTAAACTACCCCTGTTAACTGCTAAAAACCTTCGAAAATCCCTTTAAAGTTAGGAGAAAAATATTGCCGTGCACCCTTTCCACGCCGTGTAATGGAAAACTTTCATCGAAGGATGGCTCTCAATAGCCGAGAATGACATGGGACTTCCGTATGATTTATAGGAAGCCGACCAGTGGCAAATAAAAAAATTCGGCGTTTCTTATCCGTTTATGTCAGGGCAAAGCTTCTAAACGCTATATTGATAGGGTACTGGCAATTCTTTTTTTTTTTTTTTTTTTTTAATCCATTCTCCTACGGTAATTTTCATTTAAGGTAACTGATTTGGTTTCATAGGTTTTCTCAGTACCAGTGTATTCAGTGTCAGACTTCATTATTGACTAAAAGCTGTTTAGAATGAACTTCCTTGTGAACAATAAATTCCATAAAAAAATTAGAGTTATTGAACCTTCAGAGAGGCTGTGGAAGCCATCTTTACTGAAATTTGTCACAAATTTCAAAAATGTAATTTGCAATTCATTCTTGAATTCAGTCGTTCCGACCCGTCACTTCATTTATTGCCATCAGTGTTGTATTTATTATGTATTTATAATTCTTTAGCTTTGGAGTACGTTATGGACATTTCATTCATCTTACTTATATTTAGAGTAATATTTTATTTCAAGAATTTTATCTTGTCAGGCAAATCTCCCAGTGACAGAAATTAATTTTGCTTGAAAAACTTAGGTTTAATTTTGTCCAAACATTTCTGATTTTTCGTGGCGGGAAAATTCGAATGCACATTCAGAAAATAATATATATTTAATCGAGTTTACGCTCTCACCTGTCGCGTGTAAACACGGTCATGGCGGCACCTTCCGAAGAGACAGACATGTCGGAAGAGAGAAAAAGCAGGGAGAAGGAGTGAGGCAGAAATAAATTCAAGGTCTTTTTAAAACGTGCCTTCACCAGCGCTTATCCAGCTTACCAGCTTACCTTCTGGTACTTTTCTTCTTCTTCTTCTTTTTTCTTCCTTTTCTTCTTCTTTTCAACGGAGTAGCTCGCCAAAATCCCACCCCTGTCTCCCTTGTCGGTGGTCGCTGTTTACAAAGGCTGCCGACAGTAACGCAACTCGATCGTGCCTCCTCTGGGCTGGTGACAGGTTGCGCAAGCCCCGGTCCTGAAATGACTCCTTTCTGGAATGTAATTAGAGCGCTGCTCTTTGTCAGCCAAATTCAGTGAAATACTTTACCGACTTGCAGTGATAGTATGGGTCTCTGGAAACTGTTAAAAAAAGGGAAAAGAAAATGGGAAATTTGCTGAAAAAAAAACACAGAAGTTCATCCTTTGAACTACCGACAATATTTCTAAATTGGAAAAGGGAAGGTTGATTTGTTCCCTTGTGATTTCTACCTCTTTTTATTTCCTGAAGAATATACCCTCCTTTATGATTATATCATTTATTGAGATTTGAGTTTTGAAAATCCAGGTAGTATAAGAATTTAGCACAGTATAAACTCTACATTAAACTTTAATTCCTTTCAAGCAATTTTTAAAATTCTCTGCAGATATAACATAACAAATTTGCTGTTTCATACCATAAGCCGTTTAGTCTCTAGTTGATAATTCTATGTACTTCACTAAGTTAAGCTAACTTTAACGCACATTATCATCATCATAGCTGACCACCTCTCTCTCTCTCTCTCTCTCTCTCTCTCTCTCTCTTACAAAAGAATAGAAGTCTTGCTAAAATTGATACTATAGATGACTCCTTGAAGCACCTCACAATTCCTATTTTTCCTTCCTCGTTGCCAATTCCAAAGTTGAATTGGACACTTCCGAAAAATCATGAGTCTTTTTATGGGGCGAATTATTTGAACTCTCAGAACGATCTAGGGAATGTCGCGTCTGTCCACTAGCCAAGGTAATACGATTTTGGTGCATTTGCTTCAGAATTCTCTTTTACCAAAGGAAATGCTTTGACGTCTATTCTTTTAAATCCTCTATTGTTCCCGGAATTATTTTACTTTCTTCTCTAATATCTGTTCTCCTCGAATCCAGTTTATTTCACTATCTTTGACTGCTTTTAAATTTTGTATCGCTCTCCTTGGTTCGCCTAGTATATAATTTCATTTCATGTTATCTCTGAAAGTCAGTTCACCTATCTATTTCGAGCTATTTCTGATTCTCTGGTCCCTCTCATACTGTTTCAGTTTGCCAAATATTATAAAACTTACCTTCCCTTCTCGAATTAGCTTGATCCATTCATTAATAAGTTTCTTATAACTGGGTCAATTGTTGTGAACTGTTTTACTCTTTAAACATAGAGCCCCTGGCGCTAGTCTTTTTAATTTTCTTAAGAATTCCCCATCACCTATGGCACCATGCTGGTCTGAATAGTTTTAAAGTATGTTTATCTTGTGGTCCTTTCATAGTTTAAATGTGTTTAGATACATCATCTCTACAGAAATGCCAGTTCTTGATATTTCAGTACTGCTACTTGGTTTCTCAATACTTTTCTCTATAGAATTGTTTCGGGGTGGCCTGTATGCTCTATAATTTCCAATCTCATTGGGTATTATTTCTTATCACCTGCTTTTGAACATATCACATTTTGAACGATATAGGGTCATCTTAAAGGTTATAACTAGAAACACTTGATCTTGAAATAAGTCGGGTCTGTCACCAACACTAAGGAGAATACAGCCTTATATTCAGAACCCATAATGTCACATTTCCTTAAAAGAATTTATGGAACTGGGGATATCTCCTCCTTTCTTTGTTTGTCTGCCTGTTTCTCCAACCACCGAAGTCATCATCAGTGTCTGAAGCTTCCAGTATCGGGGAAATCTGTCTCTAATAGTAACATTTTTTTCCTAATGTTATAGATACAACTTCTGGAAGCATTGCATGCGAAAGTAGATCCGATAGGTCAGTAAACCAGATGTGATAAATCGTTCATTTATCCTTTCAAGACTGAATAACCATCTCTTTTTCTCCTTGCTAACAAGGTCCATTTTGTAAGCAGATGAAGCCTACAATTATACTGTTTCATTGTTACGCTTATAAACGTTTGCTAACAAGTATATTTATTTAATCGCATATTATTCACAATTGAAAGCATGGCACTGTTCAATAAGTTGAAACGTTCTATTTATTCGATATATTATCCTTTCCTCTCTCAAATATTATCTAGACTGATCCATAACTCCTCAGCAACTTCATCAAGTCATCTGTTCAAATTACCCAAGTCTTTAAGACAATGGTATATACAGCACTGGGTTATAAAATTTTCGGAGGGTTTCTTGATTTGATATATTCGTTAGCTCCCTTCAAATCAGATTTGTTGGTCTTTCGTATAAAGAATGAAAAGAATATTTCTGTGTTTGGCGTGAAAGAAGAGTTTCATCTAGCACTTAGTTGTTTTATTGGCTAATAAGTTGTTTTATTGTAATATTTTAATACCAAAAGCCTTAACCCGACTTTACTGGATTGGTCTCTAAACAAGCCTTAATACTTCTTGTTTAGAGACCAATCCAGTAAAGTCGGGTTAAGGCTTTTGGTATTAAAATATTAAAAGATTCTTTTGATGTGTTCATATGTAAAGATAACAAACGTCTGATTTAACCAAAGGAAAACTAAAATAAACCAAATTAAAATGTTATTACCGCATTACAAATGAAAAGTGAGGACTAGAAACAAAGACCAGCGAATAACATCAAGAGAAACACAACGAAACCAGTTGAAACGATTAATAGACAAAGCAGCTGCCGAACCAAACCCACAAAACGACGGCACACGGCGCATGAATAAGCAACGATTAATCTGATATTGCATGGAAAGCAATTTTTTCAATTATTCATGAAAGGGGAAATCCAACAGAGGGGAACTTAGTAGGCAGAAGATATTAAGCCTTTAGACCAGAGGGGCTCGTGCAAGCGTTTCGAGCAAGAGTAAAACACCAAGAACTGAACGAACACCGGGAAGCTTCGGACGATCACGTGGAATATCGGCCTCTGAGGGCAAGTGAGCCGGAATATAATATGACTCTAACCCTCCCCTCCCCCCCTCACGGTGCTCCTGAGAGAAGCGGCCGACCGTATTGGCTGTCAATAAACGAAGGACCATTGATTCTGTTTATTGCGGATTGGAGTGATCTAGGTGGGCCTGTGTTTCGGTGATGGTGTCTTCCTTAAATCGCTATGCGGCTGGAGAGAAGAAAATAATAACGAAGAATATATACTGTATATATATACACACACACACACATATATATATATATATATATATATATATATATATATATATATTATATATATATATATATATATATATATATATTATATTTGTATATATACACACATCCTATGCTTACATATTACTTGCAAAGATTTTCTCCTTAGGGAAGGTGGCTAAAGGAGGTGTAGCCTTTTAGATTTTTACCAGCACCTTAGAATGCAGTTTATGTCCCATGGACTTTTCCAAGAAACCATAGGACCTTATTCCCATTACTGTAGTAAATCCATATAGATAATACCTTATATATATGGTGACTCGTCATAACAACAAATAGGACACCTGAGTTGCTTTGGTTGCCACAAGTACGACAAGGATACTCCCATCAATCATAACTGGAAAAAAATGTATGAACTGCGGATTGCTTAATAAATACAGTTAATCTGTCAATTACAGCAATGAGTGTTGAGCGTTCTGAGCTATCCCAAAGCAAGGTTATGTTTGTGTGTGGCCTTGCTTTCCTCACCTGATTTTTTTTAAGCTGTGTGAAGAGATAAACGATAATTTCATTTACTAAAACCTTACATTATCTCTTCAGCCAGTAAACTCAATTATCTTTAATAGGATCCGTAAATGAAAACATTACGATTAACTCATTATGAATAAATGCATGCTTCATACATACATAAATACGTAAACACATACATACCTTCGTAAATACACACACACATATATGTATATATATACAGTATATATATATATATATATATATATATATATATATATATATATATATATATATATATATATATATGTGTGTGTGTGTGTGTGTGTGTGTGTGTAGTAAACACTTTATATGTGTACGGGAATAGGCACAATACATAATACGAAGAAGGAAGAAACCGTTCCTAAAGAAATGTCATCAGACCCAAAGAAGGAATGATTTCGGGGTGTCTGTCACGGCTAATGATTTATGGCTGCACCTCACGATGGCCTTGTCATGGGAGTGACAAATGGCCTTATTGTGTTCGGGATTTCGAAATTTTGTTTTTCGAATTAATTTTGCCTCGCAATTTTTCAGCCTGATTTCATGTCTTGAAAAGCCGCAATATTCATGGAATTTTGGGACGTCCTATTATTTTTGTGGTATGGTTATGTCACACAAATATTTTCGAAATGATAATAATTTGCGCCGTTGAAAGGAATGTAACAAAAAATCTGAAAACATTTTTCCTCAATTGGTAATTCACAAAATCATAAATGAAATTCCTCGACTATAATTTAAAATGTTTTTTTATGTAAGAGATATATGGGTCATAAGCGGAAATACATTGTGTATATGTGAACCTGCGTGTATACATACCGTACATTTGAGCCATTTTTTTAAGCTAACCAGTGATGTTAATACAGAAATGATTCGTGGCTTCCGTAAATTGATGAAAAATTTTATATGTATAGGGCCTAATATTCTCTCTCTCTCTCTCTCTCTCTCTCTCTCTCTCTCTCTCTCTCTCTCTCTCTCTCTCTCTCTCTCTCAGACACATATACAGCCTGACTCATAAAAGCAATAACTGTAGAAATGTCAAAGGTCATTATTAGTCATTCAGAATATTTTCTTTTATTTCTCTGTTTTGTCAAGAGGAAAGACAATTTCGTTTTTTCACCTACGACTTGAAATTTTCAAGGATTATATTTACTGATGAAGTCTTTGACAAATTCTGCGATTCCAACAACTTTCTCCCGTCCTTATCACCCTCTCGGTTCATTTATCCATATTAGCAAACCCCTGATCTTATTACATACACATCCATATAATATTTACTGCTAAGGTTAATACTGCTTATGCATCTTTTGTCTATAAATGAATTTCGTTAATTAGAGATTTTTAGGATCAGTTAGCTCCAGTGATTTTGGCTACTACATTGCTTGCCTGAGTTTGAATTCCTGTTTTTACTCTTCGTCTTGGAAACACATACACATTTAGGCTTTAATCTTTTAAGAACCAAAAGGAAAGATGTGGATGTTTGGACTCTCTTTCTGTAAGGCATGGGAGAATTTAAAGATTTGGGTCTTGATATCTCTTAGGCATCATAACAGCTTGACATTAAATTCGGACGAAATCC
>NC_089746.1:55521511-55554011 GCF_040412425.1 Macrobrachium rosenbergii | reverse complement strand
TATATATAATTATAATTTGCTTCGTTTTCGGTGACAGCTTCAAAGGCTGCTTCTTTCAGATGGTAATAATGTCAAGTCTAGATAATTTCATTTATTAACTGAAATATAGAGTGCGTGGACCAGTATTTGACAACCATGTTACGGGGTCTTGAATATTGAAATATGGATTGACATTCCCCACCACGTTGTAGAACCATTTGATTTTTCCTCTCAAATTGTCTTGTCTGGAATAGTAGAGGAGGAGCAAATTAGAGAGTCTTTGGTGGTATCATGGCTTCTGTAAGCCTCTAGAGTTGATAAGAAAACTCTATAAAGGACGTAAATGTACTTACATTAAACAGAAAAAAAAAAGTGTACGCGATAAAACTGACGACGTCAATATGCTTTTATAATTTGAAGGACTTACTGATGTTGCACCGTCATATCGAAAAGCAGGTTTGCTACGTTATGGTGTTAGCTATTGCTTTTTAAATCACCGAGGTATAATAACGATAGATGCAGGCAGCTGTATTACATTGCACAATCAGGCTAGTAAAAAGTGGAGAATATTTTTTAAGAAGATCACTGTTAAACGGAAGAAGAAATATAGACGAAATTAAACAAAGAGATCCTTAAAATTAAACCATTCCATATTTCGGCCTTTCCAATAAGAAATTCCAGCTGCAGTTAAAAGGCAGAATCTCCCTATTTAATCTTTTCCTTTTTGTTCCCTTTCTCTTCCAGTCCTTTTTATTTTCATTTTCATCTCCCACCGAAGAACCATACGGCAGCTGAAATTCGGGAAAGGGTTTCACTGAATTCGCCTGACACTGAACAGCGCTCTAATTACATTCCTGAACGGAATTATTTCCGTTCGATGCCTGATGTAATCTATCAGGAGACCGCAAGAGGCACGTTCCTTTTGGTTGTTGTCAGCTGCCTTTTGTGTATAACGACGATCAACAAGAGAGAGAAAAGGGTGTTATCTTTTTTGCGCCTTGTCACGAGATGAAGAAGAAGAATGTAATCCGTATAGAGTAGGCGTAGACACGTTTCAGATGATCGTGAATTTATTTAACTCTCTCTCTCTCTCTCTCTCTCTCTCTCTCTCTCTCTCTCTCTCTCTCTCTCTGGATGGTATAGTCTTCTTACGTATCTCGTTTCTAAAAAAAAACCATATTCCCACATTCTTTTCCTGGGAAATTTGAGACCAAACCAACATTCCATTTCACTATAAATCGATTGGTATGGAAGTTGCCGCGAAATTTTGCTTAGATTTCAGCTCTTCATAATGCATGGATCTAGATAACTGATTGCTAAGCGGAGAGATTCAAGTATATACTTAATTTGCATGTCCCATACGGAAGAGTTATTAATTTATTTTATTAAATGTATTTAGTTCTTACATGAGCTCAGAATATATATATATATATATATATATATATATATATATATATATATATATATATATATATATATATATATATATATATATATATATATATATATATATATATATATATATATATCCATCCATACATACATACATACGATTATTTCCTTCACTCAAATATGTAGGCAAGCACACACTACATAATTCATGCCATGATGATGACCCATTTTACAGAATTTTATGTATCATAAAGATTATATTTCATATTTTTTGCTACGCCCCAAACAGAAACTATCGTATAAACGTATTTTACGGACCATGAACTGAAGACCCCAGCCAGAAATGAATAGAACACCCTATCTCGAGGCCACACAAGACAACTGTTCTCCCATCCAGACAATTAACCTGTTAACAAATGGCACTCGAAAAGACGCGAGAGTGATGGGTCGTCTCCTTCCAGCTTCAAGTACGAGGAAGTGGTGGTGGGGGATGATAAGGAGAGGCCTTTGCCGCTTTGGCAAACACAAGATTATTATTATTATTATTATTATTATTATTATTATTATTATTATTATTATTATTATTATTATTTCCCAGCCCGAGAAAAACCTTTAAAGGGTTCAGAGGTCTGGTTAAACAAATCGTTTATAACTAGCTATTATTATTATTATTATTATTATTATTATTATTATTATTGTTATTATATAACCGCGCCAGGAAATAGATTAAGAGACCAGGCTCCTTCGTTTATGTTGTCTATAGTTGAGTGGGGATATTAGTGGCCTGGTGTCTCGTTGGTTAGAAGTTAAAATCCCCAAGGAGGAGGTTTATTATTATTGTTTTATTGACAGGCCGAATGGTCACAGTCGACTGTCTGTCGTCGTTTGTTACCAGAGGGCCAGGTCTGAATCCTGCTTGGGACGAAGCAGTTATAATTCCCGTAGGGTGTAAGTTATTCCCAATGTTTAGTGAATTCGATATTACACATTGTGTGGTTTAACATTTGCAAACACAAACACACACACAAGTAAACACGTTCTCTCTCTCTCTCTCTCTCTCTCTCTCTCTCTCTCTCTCTCTCTCTCTCTCTCTCTCTCTCTCTCTCTCACACATATGTATATATATATATATATATATATATATATATATATATATATATATATATATATATATATATATATATATATATATATATATATATATATATATATATATATATATATATATATATATATATATATATATATATATATATATATATATATATATACATTCTCAGAGGAGATGTCACGAGAAAATGTTACACTTCCGATTTTCAACTGGTACCAAGGAGTAAGAATTATAACTTTATGGCATTATCTACTCTGATTGTGTGGTCCACTACAGTCGAATAACTACAAGGTACCTACTCCTATGCTTAGGTCAAAAGTGGCACAGTGGGTTTTAAAAGGACGCACCTATACTGCTGAATGCCCTTTCTAGTTAAGAATCGTGGATCAAGTTTTCCTTTCTTTTAGTCCTAAAATATTTAAGAAATTTTATAGAAGTCAGCATTCGTTAATAATAATAATAATAATAATAATAATAATAATAATAATAATAATAATAATAATAATAATATTTGATTTCAGTTTATCATTTAAGCACAAGCCCACATATACAACTTCAATCGCCAATAAACAGAACAATGGTCGTTCTTTATTGACAACCAATATGGTTGGTTGCTTCCCTTAGGAATATAGGGGAAAGGGGGTGCCCTTCATATAATATTCTCGCTCGGTTAGGCACGGGGGCGGATACACAACGTGGTTCTCAGGGCCTCCCTCGTAATCATTCCATTCTGGCGCTGTTGTCCGTCCATATATTCGATCCCCTCTGCACAAAATGTTTAATATGTTCGACGTAATAAGTTCCATTCTGATGGATATCCCCTCTTCCAAATTCCATTCAAAAAATTCCTTTTCGTAGAATAACAAGACCCACTGTCGTTTGTTCATTTTTCGTTGGTAGGTTTTCTGATTGATTACGTAACTTATCTCTTTCTGATTTAGTCGTGTTTCTTATAGAAAGTATTGTCAGTTGCTATTGTTAATTGCCCGTGCTTTCTGCTTGCAATTGCATACCTTCTTTTCCTTTTTTGTTACGTCTAGCAAAGTTGGATGGCTGCTATAAAACATGTTTAATTCTCCGAAATATATCTCAAGAAATTAATAAATTTCAGTGAACATTTTTGGGACGTAGGATTAAGTAGAAGTGACACGCTTTATAGTACAGTTTTTGGCGAGAAGAAAAAAACTCAGGCTCTCGCATCGCGGCTGCTGTAACTGAATTTCTCTCCTTAAGCAGAGTCCTCCATACCATTACTTGATGAGGGTTATATCCCAATGGACTGGACTTTACGCCCTTTTATTTATTATTTCTTCAAGTAAAGTATTCTGGTTACCGCAGATCTGTTTCATTGAATTTTGTAACGGGTGAGATTTACCCATATACCTTATAAATTTTTTTTACCTTATTAGATTATCCTTCCCGTAGGGGGAGTAGCGCCGTCAGTGCACCTCACAGGGTGCACTGTAGACATGACTAAAGGTTTTTTGCAGCGTCCCTTCGGCACCGAGTTGCAACCCCTTTCATTCTTTTTATTGTACCTCCTTTCATATTATCTTTCTTCCATCTTGCTATCCACCTTCTCCTAACAATTATTTCAAAGTGCAACTGAGAGCTTTTCTTCCTGTTACACCTTTAAAACCTACCTACACTCAGTTTCCTTTCCAGCGCGGAGTGACCTCATAGTTCCCAGTGCTTAGCCTTTGGCCTCAAAACTATATTCCATTCCATTCCATTCCTATAAGATTATTGTCAACATTATTTCAAATCAACACAGAGGTTTTGTATATTAAAAGTACAAAATGTGCTGTGATGTACCATTCTTAAAATGCAAAATAAAGAATGCTCTCTCTCTCTCTCTCTCTCTCTCTCTCTCTCTCTCTCTCTCTCTCTCTCTCTCTCTCTCTCTCTCTCTGAGGCATTCATAATGATAATGAGTGACTATGAGAAGAATAATAATGGGTAAATAAAGAAGAAGGAAATAATATAATGGTTTCGAAATGGATGGCCAAATACGGGTTAATAAAGGAGTAGCCTATAATTGAAGTGCATTGCCGATAAAGCTTATCTTCTTCTGTAAACAGTCTTGAGAAGAAGAAGAAGAGGAATTGAAAACAAACCATTAAAGAAATTAATTGGGAACGGACGTAATAACATTAGTTTTATGTGTCTAAGCGATTAGGGAAAACGGCTTCATTTAATGGCTTCGTAGTTTTCCCTCATGCTGAAAATATTCTTATTCAGGCATGCGCATTTATTCCATGAATCTTTTATAAATACACAAATGCGTCAGAATAATGGATGGAATTCTTGTAAATAAATGCATCGGAATAGTGGATGGAATTTTGGTTATGAATTCAAAATTCTGGATTAGTCTGAAAAAAAAAATTGCCATGTAAATTCTCATTTTCACGAATAGGTGTGTTGCAGCCTTTTATTTATTTAATGTCTTTTTATCTGTCATATATTTGTAAGTATCTTTTAGAGGATTTAGTTCCCTAATGCATTTGCAGTCTACATTATTGTTAGCATTCGATGTGAAGCAGATATTGCGACCTGTCTCCGAAATTGACATTTGATATTATTTGGGTATGCGCTTACTTTTTCCTTAGATATTAACGCCTTAATATTGAAAAAAGAGTAAAATATATCATGTGTCATCTGCCTTTCATTTATTCGGATAGTCATTTGCCGCACATGGCTAAACAGAAAGTACTCGCCGTTACTTATTTTACCAGCGTCCACAATGTGAAATGTTGCGCTCAAAATTGCACAATAAAGCTCTCGTTACGAGTCATGTGGCGCACAAAATATCATGTGGACGGATGTGACAATTGTTCAGCGAGCAATGGCCAGAATACGTCATATCGGGATGCACAGGAGGAAACTGGCCTTCCACCACGGCAAATATCCCGCTAACGAACGGCAGCGGGTTGGAATTGTCCTCGAGTTTCAATTAAAATAGCGGGCGTTGGCTGGAGTGGACGGACCAGACGAGAGGTGTGCACAAAGTTGAGAATATTGCATTGACCGTTTACCCCTACATAGACGCTCGCATTTATCGAAGCATAACTTGACCAGTCTTGCCTCATCGGCCGGTGTTCCTTGTCTGATTTAGGCCGTTATACCTCTGGATCTCAGCAGAGAATTTTGTACCTGGTAGTGAGATGGCTGTGGTAGATAACCACCAATCTGAGCAGAGCATTAAGCTTGCGGTTTCATACTAGAAAAGGGAGGCCAATGCCCTCTGGAGCTACTCACTGTAAGCCACTCATTCAATAAAAGACTATGACGAAAGGTAGAGGGAGAGAGATTACATTTAGGTGTAGTGCTCTTGTATACTTTAAATCTGTTAATTTTACTAGCTCCGTAGACTCATTTGCTGAATGAAACTTGGAATTTTGCGTTTTATGATCTAGAACGTGGAAATTCTGCCAGTAACTATACCTACGAGTATTTCTACATAGGTATACTTAGCAGAATCCTATTAATGAAGATTAGTGTAAAGTTCATTTTGTTTTATAAAAACCAATGGACCTGTCCGTTAAAACTAACGGCAAAATTTAAGCCATTTTACATTTGTATCATCGTACACATGTAATATCAAGTACATTATTTTGCTATATATTTTCTTATTCAAACTTTTGTGGTAGTTAAAAGTGGACTCCATTACCCGCAGACTAAATGTTTTAAACACGGGCGCGTGCGTGCACACGGACGCACACACGTGCAAATATATGATTTCTCTTTTGGCATGTTAGTTTCAACGAACTATATGTCCGTTTTATTAAACACGTGTGAGCTTTATTGTTTATTTTGGTCGTTAAGTTTCTTTTTAAATATTTTATTCTTAAGGTGACAAACAACACTGATGCACTACAATCATCTCTCGGCTTAAGAAACACACACATATCCTCACAAAACTGATCATCTCCAATTATTTATTTCCACGTCCCCTTTCCTTCCAATATACACATCCCAGTTTTTAATGCCAGCGCCAATTTAACCTTATAATTTCCACACCGTCAGCTTTTGTCACAAATGCTATCTCTTTCCATGTGCAAGTATTTTACGTGGACATTATGCATTGCGTCAGTCGCCCCTTCCCTTCCCTTCCACTTGGCTGCCGATAAATTCTGAATTGTGACGAAATGCCTGGCCCTCCTGGTTTTTTGTGGTAATGAGGAGGGGGAAATGTCCGACTGCCTTTAAATTATGAATGCTGAGGTGAAAGGAGCCTGTTTTTCATTACTGGTAAAGCCCCGTGTATTGTTGTTTTGGCCGGATGGGTTTAGTATGCTTGCATGTACGTGGTAATTTGTGAGAATATGTGCTATCATTATATGGCCGTTTAGAATGCTGAATTGTTAATGTATGGTCATATAGATATGTGAGGAATAAACTTTGCATATATGGCTATAAATATTCATATGATGATAAACACATGTAACTATGCTATGGTGTACATATTGCGTATTTATCCATAAATGTTGAAACAAAGGTGGATGGATGTACCTTTGCTAAAAGGTACATCCGTAATAAATGCTTCAGTCCAAACATTAAATGCTACCATTATCCCTCTAGATGCAGTAGGTCGTAATCTACTTAAGTAACAAAATTTGCAGACGAAAGATACAAGAGTGAAAGATAATCAAAGCATCAGCTGTTTGTTCTTGTAAAGGAAAACCGAACACTTTTGATTCCTTCTTCATTGGAGAAGTTTTGTATCCTTAATAGAAGCTCACAATTCTTGGAAGAAAACCATAAAGATTATAAGCGAATTACAGAAACGGGAAAAAGAGGAAATCCGCTCATACAGTTCTACCCAGAGAAATGAGCTATTCGTGGCTACTAATTACATTGCTTAAGGTGGGCTTTAAACACAAATTCTGTCGCGAATTTTTACATTTTTTTTTTCACACATAGAATGTATATTTGATAAGATATCGTTTTATTATTAGCGAGCTGCTTTTCAGCTTTAAGGCAAGAACGCTCTACAATAGTACGAGCAAATGAACAAAATATGGAGAACTTTGGTTCATTGACAATGGCAGGCCATAACTTATATTCCACTATTGGTAAAAAGGTGGAAATTCCTTTGAAGGTCCCGAAAGAATAAAGTTCTGAAAAAGAATCAGATTTGGAGGAATAGGGTTCACTGGAGATAGTTAGCCATAACTCATGACAGGTAAAAGTGAAAAATGCCTGTGAAACTTGCCAACTCATAATTCTTTCAGTTACATGCTGGAATTGAGGCAAAGTATGAGGTAGGATTATCCGGGGAAACTAATGTGACGAAGGTTATAACCCCGCGTGGCAAGGAACTCACACCATTTCTGAAAGTAAACAGAGCAAACTGCTCTCCTGTCCAGACTGCTGACAAATGACGGTGGAAAGGTGGAGTAATGGGTCCACTTTCCAGTTTCGAGTTGTGTTTAGACCAAGATCTATGGATTTATAGATCTTGTGCAGTTCAAGATCTACAGGTTTATAGATTTAGGAGAGGGTGATGGTTGTGGAGGACGTGACGAATGTTGCTAGGGGCTTCATAACATAAAATATGGATTGCAATTTCCACAGATACTGACAGACAGACACATATGTATATATATTTACACATATATATACACACAAAGTGCACATACACTATATATATATATATATATATATATATATATATATATATATATATATATATATATATATATATATATATAGAGAGAGAGAGAGAGAGAGAGAGAGAGAGAGAGAGAGAGAGAGAGAGAACGATCGTGTGTATGTCCGTTCACATAAATAAATAAAAATAAACATATCCAAGGCTTAACACACATGTCCAATGCGTAATTATCAGTTTCCGTCTCTCTACAAGATGTTATCAAAAGCTAAAAATGGGTATCAATGATATTTTGGGTAGAAGTGGGCTATCGGATGAGTAAGAGTTGATTAAATTTTCATTCGAATCCGCATCCGGATATGTGATGTGGGATGAGTGAATCCTAATTTTTGTTTGCTAATTTCAGCGTAGCAACATTCTCACTGTATGAAGAGTAGATTAGTGAATTATAAAATAAATTAAAACTAGCCTCACCTGTTTGATATGAAAGTCGGTTTTCAACAAGAGGTTCTGAACCAAATTGATTTGTGAGAGATGGTCTGAGAAAGTGTTATGAAAATTTTTTGCGAATTATATTACAGCATATTCTCATAATACGAAGACCGTATTTACAACATGGGGTTCAGAATAACTCGCAGGGGAATTTTTACCACAATTTATAATATAGAACGTAAATTATTGAAATCGTATCGTATTAATTTTCAAGAAATGTTAGCTTTTTGATAATTTATACGTGCTACATCTATATGTGCTTAAGTATTTCATGTATCTGTACACATTAAATTTACAAACGCTAAAAAATGTCTGTTTACATCAGGAAAGAATTGCTTTAAATATAAGCCAGTGTGGAAAAGTTAATGGGATGAAGCTTGTAGTTGCTAAGCAAGGATTGGAAATGTTTCATGGAAAATTTTGTCCTTGGAGAGTGAAAAGGTTGTCTTGTAACCCTTTCCTTCCTTTGATATTTAGATAATCATAAATGAGAGTTGTCAGTCTGTGTATGAGAAAATATGGATGACAGATTTGTATGAAAAAGAAATCCTAAGATGAAGGGATAACGTTTCAGCTGCAGAAAAGACGGCACAGTTACCAAAGCGTACCATTATAAACCCCCATAATAAGAATAACAACGGTTGTTTATTTACTCCAACGTGAAAACACATTTATTATTAATACTCATATTTACGTATTTGTCCCTCCATTGTTATCTTTCATTTGTACGACAAAGAGCGCTGTTCCGATTTGTGAGACTGGAACCGTTTAAGTTGCTGGGAGTAATAGTAAAAGCTTTAAGTCTCATGCTGGAACTGTATTCAAGCATGGAGAGAGAGAGAGATTTCGTTGCTAGATCAACAAATCACTGTAAATTTTATCACAGTGCTTTATGTTATACTCAGAGCTGCCAAGTGTAAAACATAATAAGAAAAAGCCTGGGATGCTGACAATGCATCAGTTTAGTTAAAAAAAAATTCTGTATGCTGGAGTTTGATTGTATCATTGAATATACATAGCGTGAGAGAGAGAGAGAGAGAGAGAGAGAGAGAGAGAGAGAGAGAGAGAGTGTGTGTGTGTGTGTGTGTGTGTGTGTGTGTGTGTGTGTGTGTGTGTGTGTGTGTGTTCATACATTCACGGCCACAAAAATTTTCGAGAAATTCACACGCACACACATATATATATATATATATATATATATATATATATATATATATATATATATATATATATATATATATATATATATATATATATATATATATATATGTATGTATGTATGTAAATGGTGATTGTTAACTGAAAAATACAATCACTCCTTGGGATTAGAAAAGTCACACGCATGCATATACAACCACAAAAGAGTCAGAAGAGAACGCCTCTCTCTCTCTCTCTCTCTCTCTCTCTCTCTCTCTCTCTCTCTCTCTCTCTCTCTCAATCCCCCATACAATGCAAAGGCATCCAACCTTAAAGTCCTTCCATCAACAGAGATTTCTTAAGATTTTAGTAAATTCTTCTTGTTATTCCGGATGATGCAAGAAGCCCCTTTCATGCTTCAGCGAGGACAATGTTAAGGGGAAAAGACCCTTCCCTTTACTATTTACTCTTTTCCTGAATACGTGCCATACAGGTACAGCTTTTATTTTCGTATGGACTCTTCGTTTTATATTGAATTTTTGAGGGATGGTTGATTTTGACTAACTTTGAGGGCAACGTTGCCAACTTATTTCATAGAATTCCAGCCAGCGTTATCAGAGACACTTACGTATATATATATATATATATATATATATATATATATATATATATATATATTTAGGTTTTCTGATATATAGTATTTTCCATTACTGTACAATTTGGAATAGAATTTTCCTAACAACGTATTAAGCATGAAAGTATATCTGAATTTTCCTTTTCCTTTTGACGGGAATAATGAATAACTCAACCTTTCACAGGTTGGCTTTTAGGATTTTAATTTTAAGCAGTAGCCGAAATAAAAATTGATGATGCCTTACGATATAGGCTGTGACAGGATATGATTAAATCAACACTTTTTGCGATGGTGTTTTCAGAAAAAAATTAGCGAGATTTTTTATGTAAAAATCATTATTGGCAATTTTTTTTAATGAAAGGGTCAAGGTCACATTATTAACGAATATGATTATTTATTTTTTTATCCTCAAAAATCTATCAAATAGCCGAAGCCTGACTGCTATTTCCAATTTAATGACACCTTTTAATAGATGTGAAAATAAGGAATTAGTAATTCCGCACAGGGAAAAAGTAATGTCTGACTTGTGAATCTTCTGAATTAGGAAATGCAGTTGAGAATTATTTTACAAACTGATCTCTCGCACTAACAACAGTTTTCAAAGCGGATGCTTGTTAGCGCTTCAAAAGACAAAACACAACGCTTTATCGCACAGACGCACACACCAATTAGCAGCAGCCTTTGACTTCGTTCAACATTACTCAAAGTCACTGACCTGTAGATGAGGAAGTTTATTCTCTGTTTATATTTCCTCTTTGGCTTTACCAGAAACGGTTATCAGAGAATGTGAAGAAATAAAAAAAAAAAAAAGACTTGATGTTTGCAGGGTGTGAATTTTGTCCGTTTGTTCATTTCATTCAGGTTTCGGCAGAGATTGAATGCAACTCCTGCATGTGAGTGGAACTCACAATGGTTCGTAAGGGAAGGCTTGATAGTAAGGCATTGTTTACTTTGCAACTGCGTACACACTTCAGAGGACCGAATGGTTATTGAATAGAGGCATTTTACGAGAGAGAGAGAGAGAGAGAGAGAGAGAGAGAGAGAGAGAGAGATAAAACAACGTTTTGCGAATTCTCATTGCTTGCTGGACATGCAGTAAATGGATTGTTTGTCAGTTATACAAGTGTGACTATTTTATATTCACATGTTTTAAGCCACAAATGTTTAATATCGAATTCGGTTTCATATTTACGTGAGGTTATGCAAGAATGTTCCACTTACTATTAAGAATGTCCGAGGGTGGTTTTAGCAATAATTGTAAAATTGCAGTGAATTCTTTATTTTTTATCTCTTCGCTGAATCTTTGATGGTGTAAGAATTTAGGTCCTGTTTCCCACTTCATGTTGCATATGAGGAAAAAACACCATGTGCAATTCTTTTATTAAATTGTTTTTTGCTCTTTTTATGAAAAAAATTATCAACATAATTTAATTTCTTAATATACCAAAGAAGGTGCCTTGAAAACAAAACTGTTTGGCCGCTTTCTATTTTTAAAATGTAACTTCACTTTGACTGACCTGGAATATCACCTTTAATATGGCTCGGTCCTGATTTTTCCTTGCAAGAACTCTATTTCCAACGAAAGGTCAAGAGTCGATTTAGAGTGTAAATCTGATATTGATAAGAGGGTGTTAACTGTGACCCTGGAACCTACTAGATAGATTTAGTTACTTATTTTACTGAAGACAGTAATATAAAAGTAAAATATCCATATGTATGCTGGATGGATAATCAGAGAAGGGAAGCGAAATTATTGAATTGGTGTGACTTCTAGAACCCACAGTTTAACCACTTCTGCTTGTAAAAGTCATACCAGCTTCATTTGTTTGTTTTGTCCCTGAAACAATAACCGTAAGACATACAGTAAATCAGTTCTTCCCGTTGTAAATTGTAAAGTTAAAGGTAAATATTTTTACTAGTAAAACGACCCAGCTAAGACTTTGAAAATATCTGTAGTTTCATCCACGTTCATTTATATCGTTAATCATACAGTATTCCGGAATTTGCTTGTTCACGCCTGTAAAATACCCCAATTTTGGCCTGCCCAATCCGACGCATGACGGTTATTTTTACAGCAATTGGTTTCGTAGTATCTGGTGCGCCTCACTATGATTTTACTAAAAAGAGCTAACATTTATTTCACATTATAATACATCATTAATTCCAAGATGTATCAGGTCATATTCTAGTGCGTTATTTGATTAGACTGAGCATAGTTTTATCAATACATTCGTTTCAACCATATGTGAAGAGGCGAAAACTTAAAATAGCTGTTGATACAAACTAATTCCTTGATAAAGAATAATTACCACTGGATTAACCATTACTGTTGTGAAAGGACCTGAAAGTCTGATTTTGTTGATCCTCTACTGGCCGACCAAGTAATTTTGAATTCTTGAAGGCTTCACAAAAGTAAACTTTCGTTTCCCTAAAGTTACAAACAGCGTACTTCAGGCAAACGCTAGCCTCTTTGGGCAGAACTGCAAACACTCCTCCATATGAAAACACGCTACAACGGAGCTCGCCGGCAATTTGTGCACAAGTCCCCCTTCCATAGCTCAAAAAATATGTTCCGATTTCAGTCTCTCTCGTAAATTCTCCACACAATTGCGACATCATCTGGTTTGGTCACATTTACTACCCCTTTCCTTTTGCCCAATATTCTGCCTGGATTCTTACACATTAAATCAATCATTCCCCTCCTTCGTTCTGGTTGCGGAGAAATTTTAAGTTATGGCTCTCGTGGATTCTGCTGTGTTTAGGAAGGCGAATGGCGGTCTTCCCTTAAATTGGGAATTTTATGGTTCGAGGGAATCTGTACTTGGTGGGCAGGTAGTTCACCTGCTATTAAAGAAACCTTTATGGGATTGCGTGTGCATAAAAAGTTTGGATGCTCTTCAGTTTTTAAATAAAGTTTTGTGAGGAACAGAAATTGTCGCAGTCCGTTAGTTTTTTTTTTTTATTCCTTAATTATATTTTATTTTAAGGGCAACATAACGCGATTCTTATATGCGTGTACGCAAAGCACATTTTACTCACATCTGTTGTACTATTGTGAATTTGTAGCCGCTTGAAATACAGAACTTCAATAGAAGCAAAACCAAATCCAAGACTCGTAAAAGAAGTAATTCATTCAACCGCTTCTTTTCCAGTGTAAAAAGAAGAAAGGGAGGACAGGGTAATAGTAGTTACTGATGCCTAAGAGACGGGAAATAAGAATGAAAGACGAACACAAGACAAACATGAAGTTGGTCTCGTTTTGCACATACCAGGCATCTTCTAAATGCAACACCTTGCCGTCGTCTTTCTGTCTCTTCATGTATATGCATCAGTGGTATAATTAAGCTCCATGACATTTGTAATTGAAAAAACGTTTCAGCAGTAGTTGAAACTCGGTGACAGATAAACCCATTTAATCTGTAATATTCGCTGACAGCTATTTTGCTGTTGCTTTCTATAATTCTGTAATATTGCCAACGTTTTTACCCTATTTATCTTATTCTTAAAATATTCCATCTGCCTCGATATTCCGTATAACCCGGAAATGGCTGGACAAGCGACACCAATAAATGGTTGTCATTTGTTGGATTCAGGTGAATGGGAAGTGTCCAGATGTAACTGACGCCGTCGGTGGAGACCAAGCGAAACGTTTCTCTGAATATTAGACATTAAAAATAGAATGTATTGCGTTTCTTGTCACTTGTCTCATGTCATGTATTACGCGAAAGCATCATGCTAAATAATGCGACTCCTGATCTAACAAGGAATGACATCCGTCACAGAATCGTATCTCGAGGCTCATGAATGACAAAGTCCTTCATCTGAAACATTAACCGGTTTGCGAATGACACTTGCAAGGGCGTCAGTGTTTTGTTTTTCTGTTTTGCCGGATGTTGTGGAATAAATAGTTGGCGATAGCAGAGCAAGGTATTCCTTGCTCGTTGCTTTTGTGTATTCATATGTGTATGAATCCACACACACACGCACAGAGGCAAACTGAAAAATATGCATTTATATTCACCCCATTGCATATATATATATATATATATATATATATATATATATATATATATATATATATATATATATATATATATATTATATATATATTTTTATATATATATATACTATAATATGTGTATATATATGCGTAATATTATATATATTTTATATATATCCATATATATGTATTTTTTATTCATATTCATGATCAGATGCTCTTCCTCCAAATTTTCCTCTGGAGAATAATATGTTCTCCACAACCCAATTATCGTCCATTGGTGCTTTTCTAGGCCAACTTTAGATCACTCTTTACTACCTTTCCTTATGCTTTGATTTTGACTTATAGATTTAATTTTTATTCTTCTACGAATCTCTTGTCAAGAGTCTTCGGTATGTTCCCACCAACATGCTAAAGCTTTCCTGATGGACATCTCATTGTGATGTTGAAGGGTGGGCAGAGTCCAGAGGTCCACATTGGCCTTCGACTCCCTTTAACACCTTATCACACATAAGGCAACGTAATCTATCCAACCAACTTTATATTAAACTTTATTTAGTAGAGTTATTTCCTTATTGTCTCCAGCAAGATAAGTTCCCCTCTTTTAGTTTTCCCTTATATTGGATTCTACCCAGTATCCAAACCAAATTATTTCTCATAGAACATCATAGAAAACGCTTGATTAATTATTGTCCTTCAGCTATTGTTTCCCAATTTGGGTTTTGTTGACTTCTTTGTTAGCTTAGCGTTCTCTTTAATTTACGTTTGTTACTCTTTGTGCTTGCATTTACTAAGTAGCATGCTGTCTGCCTTTTAGCTGATAACTGATTAAGACAATTCTCCTTTGTGTATTAAGAATACAGTGGTTTCTGTTTGTCAAAGCAGTCCTTTTGTTAATTGTTTCATTGTGCAATTATAAGAGCGTCAGTTTTTCAGTGTCGTCTTCAGTCTTTAAATATAATATGATGTCTTAAATCTGCACCTCTCATCTTCCAATAATGTCTGATTTTGTTGTTTCTTTTATACAATTTATTTCCGGCCAAATTTCAAGCCTTTTAATTTTAAAATCCACGGTGAAAGAAACGGATTTTATCACCTCTTAAATACACGCTATCACTGTCATCTACAAAAAAATGGATCACTATCTCCAATTTATCTCTGGTAAAACTAAGATATACTTAACTTTTTGTTGATATGTTGTACCTTTCTTTTTCGAGACCCTCCATATAGTTTCAAAATTAATTCAGATAAGTTAGTCTCATGATTTTCTCATGAAAAGGAAAAGGGGCATAAACGAAAGTTTTTGATTCAGTCTTGATGTATTCTACAGTAGTATTTTAAATATAAAGTGTTCCAGATGCTCTATCTTCTAATTTTCTTCTAAATATTAGAAAGACAACGACGAGAAAAAATTGTAATACTATGAACATTTGAATGTAATTACGATGAAAATATGTTGATTATCAGACCACTGCAAAATGCAACAGATGCCATGAAGCATTGCGTAAGGTATATCTTATACGTTTTATATTTCTAGGCCGATTGATAGATTTATACATGACACCGGGATAGCGATGAAAACAAACTGGTATTTCCACACAGTGTCCTGTCCCCTTTGGTGAGATGAAAGTTAATTTCCCCCCTTTCCCAGCTATGATGATTAAAATCTAAGGTGATAACGATTAAATATAGAGTTTGGACGGGGTGATCGTAAAAGGGTCAAGTGAAAACTGAAATGATATGATTATATAAATCCTATCATTGTCACTACTGGTGCACAATTTGTAAAATTATAAGGGGATAATGAGAACGTGATAATAACTTCACATAGGTCATTAAAATTGGTTGAATACGGATAATAGTGTGTTCATTTTGTGAAAGAATTTTATCTCGCTCTCTTCATCACTTAGCTGATACTACAGCGAACACCTGAAAAGGCGCGAGTGATTTTATCAAGTGAATTAAAGAACATTGTTACATTGACTATCTAAACATAAATATTCACATACATATTTTGGTAATATATATATATATATATATATATATATATATATATATATATATATATATATATATTTATATGTATATATATATATATATATATATATATATATATATATATATATATATATATATATATATATATTTACATATATTTATATTTACTATATATATATATATATATATATATATATATATATATATATTTATAAATCATCACGTGTGGAACAGAAATATATATATATATGGATATATATATATATATATATATAATATATATATATATATATATATATATATATATTTATAATATATTATATATATATTTATATATATATATATATAGAACATTATATATAAAACAGGAACAAATATGGAATAATCTTGTGTGTTTATAATATAAAGAACATTAGTAGAAAACAGCAAAATGGAACAGAATTAATATACAATCAGGAGCATGTGAGCTCTCAACCACTTATCAAACGAAATACAGCATCACAAACATTTGAATCACAGGCCTTCAAATTCTTTTCTATACCCTCCCTTTCTTATTTTCTCCATCTAATATCCTGGTTCCCGAGAACCATAGAGTCCTGGAGACTCGGTAAAGAATTTCTTGGAATTCGGCTGACGTAGAGCAGGTCCCTAATCACATTCCTGAATGGAGATTATTTCAGCTCTATGTCCAAAGTAATCTATCAAGACTCCACTAGACACAGGCTCGCTCTAGGTTATTGCCTGCAGCCTGGGTAAACAGCGCCAGTGCAAAGGTAGCGTTTTTAACTTAGGAGAGCAAAATCAAAATTGAATAGTAACAGCAACAACCACCCACAGAAATAAAAGGAAATGCTACTTAAATTAATCTATAACAAAGTCATGTTGGGCACATTTTTCAAATCTCTCTCTCTCTCTCTCTCTCTCTCTCTCTCTCTCTCTCTCTCTCTCTCTCTCTCTCTCTCTCTCTCTCTCTCAAGAAGTGAACAGTAGGACAGTTATTTCGTCCCTGACTATTATTAACTTAGAATCACATTATTATTTCTTTGTAAAAAAAAGAAAAAAGCCATTCGATATAACTTTCAGTAGCACTTTAATCCCTAGCATAAATGATTATTGGTTTTTCTGATAATAAACGATGAAAGAAGTACCTTTTGATACTGAACATATGACAGGATGGACACCGAGCAACGCAGCCCTCACTTTAAAAGACATCATTACTCCCTTAACTTTACTGTACTCCCAGCGATGGTAAGAAGTCTCACCGATGTCAGATTGATGGGCGACTTAAGGATAACATGCTGAAAGTTGACTGGGTAGGCCTTTTGTAAACACCGACGTCCGACAAAGTTGAAAAGAGCAGATTTTGTAAGGCTGCCGAGTCAAAGAATACGAAAAGAACGGAAACAGGCGAAAGTAAGCCGTACGAATGCGCTCCTAGGCACGTTTGAGTGCAATAGAATTTCCCTTTCTGCCACTGTCTGTCTGTCTGTCTGTCTTTCTTGCTCTGGTAAATAAATCACATGGTTTGGTAGGAGAATTGAAAGAGTTGGAGTTTATTTAATAGTAATTTATATATATATATATATATATATATATATATATATATATATATATATATATAACATATATATGGATGTATATATATATATATATTTTTTATATATATATATATATATATATATATATATATATATATATATATATATATATATATATGTATATATATACACACACACACGCACATACTAGCTGACCAACCCGGCGCTGCCCGGGAAAACTCTGAGTGACAGCTGATACACTCTCTGAATTTGGATGTAAAGGGCATTGGGAATGTCACTGTTCATTTCAGTGACCTCGAAAACTGTGGATTAGACACTAATATATGTCGTTTTCGGTTATTTTACATGTCACCCCCTTCTAACCCCCTTCCTGTTGGGGCTGAACTTTGACTTAAAGGGCATCGGGATTGTCACTTTTCATCTCAGTGACCTCGAAAACTATGGATTAGGCACTAATATCTGTTGTTTTCGGTTATTTTTACATGTCACCCCCTTCCCACCTCCCCCCCCTTGGGACCAGTGATGTCTTACCTGCACAGTGTTCTTTTCGAGATAGTAAGTCATAATATGTATAACAATTTTGGTTGAAGTTGCTCAACTCGTTTTAGTGTATGTGGAACATGCACACACACACATATATACATACATACATACATCCATTTATATATATATATATATATATATATATATATATATATATATATATATATATATATATGTATATATATATGTATATTTATATATGTATATATATATATATATATATATATAATATATATATATATAGATATGTATATATATAAGTATACATATATGTGTGTGTGTAAAAGTAGTTAAAATGACTGTAAAATAGCAGTCACAAAAGTAATAATAAGGACGATATTGAAGACTATATTATAACAGTAAATGACGTTAATGAATAGTAATTGTGTAACAGAATCTATATTGGTAATAGTAATGTAAACGGCATTGATAACAATCATAATTGAGCTTACTGGAACCCCATAACAGCCATAAAATAATACCTATATTTTTTTTCCTAAAACAGATTCGCATGACAGAGAAAATAATTTGTTTTTATTTTAATTTTTTTTATGGCGACATATTCGACGCTGAAAACAGTAAAACTGAATACTTTTGTAAAGGTCTTCAGTTTTAACTATTATTTTTCTTTTTATGGCGATGTTTCTGACACTGCCAGAGACAATTTGTGGCTGCTGCTGCTGCTGCTACTACTGCTGCTTGTAACACTATTCATACTTCTTGTACAGAAAATTTCATGATCATTTTTGTCTCTTACTATTTTATCAATGCTATCCTCATTATTATTATTATTATTATTATTATTATTATTATTATTATTAAGTTTACATTACAAAATCATTTATTTTCTTTATTGTAGCTACTATTGTTGTTTTCATTATCATCATCATCATCATTATTATTATTATTATTATTATCATTATTATTATTATTATTATTATTATTATTATTATTATTATTATTATTATTATTATTATTATTATATTAAAGCTTACATTTCACACTCAAAAAATAGACTGTCTTTTCTCGACAATGCTTTGAGAACTTATGAAGTGCAAAGGAATGATTTCACTCCTTATCCTATACATATCAAAATGCTTTCTCACGTTTTGCTCTTACGTTTTCATCTTTTAAGTAAAAGATACCGTAATAAATGCTGAAAGAGAGAGAGAGAGAGAGAGAGAGAGAGAGAGAGAGAGAGAGAGAGAGAGAGAGAGGGGGAGGAGAGAGAGAGAGAGAGAACCTGTGTGACATTCAAAGCCATTGCTCTCGCCAAGTTGTCAAACTTAGGAATTGATTGAAGTCAGGAAGTTTCGACTGATTTAGTCAGTGAATAGAGATTTCACCCGAGATTTCGCATTTCTACAATCCACAGACTTCGAGTAACACATCTCTGATCGACAGATCTTTTCGTATCTTTCTTTTTTTAATACCATTGTTCTGAAATATTGTCATGCGCTTCCTAATAGAAGATTAGCGTACTCGCACTGTCAAGAATGGCGTGAAAGTAGAGGATATAGGGACGTTACGTTCCACTTTGAGAGACGTTAAGTATCATCCTGAAACTCTGATCCAGGCACTAGGCTGAACAGTGAAGTATCTAAACGTTGTATTCATTATCCGTGGACTAAAGTTGTTGCACACAGCAAATATGAATATAGAAATACATGGAATCCCAACTCTGTTTATTTTGATAGAATGAGAGAGGGTTCTAATTTTGATTAGCTTATCACTACTTCTTTACTTATGTAATGTGCAATGCCACAAAACAGCTCTGACCTTTACAGCAACTGATGCTGTCTTTGACGAACTTCTTGCAACGGAAGGAGGGCTTAGAGCCCAGCAAGTGCTCCATATTTGGGATTTCTTTTTTATAGGAATTTTTATCGTTTCAAGATTGCACTGAAAGGCCCATCATCAGTTGCCTGCTACATATTCATGATCTTATCTCTTGAATTGTTTTGCCTTGAAAATAATATTTTTTAACTATTTACTCGCACGCCACCGTTTCATTGAGCCGGAAACAGAGTTTTATTTACGCATCCACTGCTAATATTTCTTAACAAATGTCATAATATCAGTCTCACTTTCCTGAGTTCAAGATGTCTGTAACTTGAACATTTTTGTAACCTGATAAATTCCCTATAAGTTTTATGTTATTAACCAAGAGAAACAGTAGTAAAGATACGAAATTTTAACATCAATGTGAAAGTTGGTCCAAAATACGTACAGTAATTGTTAATATCAATATTTTTTTATTGATTTGGAGAGGATTTGATGATTTTTGTAAATAGTGATGCTAATGGATATACTGAACGTGTGCGATTGACAAGGTTCTGCTACTTGCTTAAAATTTTGCTGGTTTTCTTAAAACTCGATTATGTATACACACATATATATATATGTATATATATATATATATATATATATATATATATATATATATATATATATATATATATATATATATATAGGATAGAGAGAGAGGAGAATAAATTTATTTTGTGTGCTCTTATAATCCAAAAATTTTAGAATTTACGAACATATTCAAACATATTTGCCTATCCATCTTCTCTTAGAAATATACGATGTACCGACAGTTTTTCACTTACACCGGAAAGTCAGCAGTAGAATGACATCAACAAATGGATCTCATTTGTTGGACTTTGGTTAATTGAAAATTGTCCGCCATAACTTGTTCTGCCAATGAACATGGAGAGAGAGAGAGAGATGTTGTGCTGAAAATTATACATTAAAGCCCAGGTGTCATATTTCTCGTTAATGGCGGACATAAAGCACCATGCGAACGAATTTGATGAAGGATCGCAAGAGGTATGGCGCAAACAACGCCATATATGGAGGCACATAAAACAACTGCTCTCCCATCCAGGCAATTAACCTGTTAACGAATGACCGTCCACAGGACACAGAACGATGGGGCGTCTCTTTCCTGCAGGCGCTGCTGGCGGAAGAAATGGTCGAGCTCGGCTCCGTGTTAAATTAGAGGGAAACGCTGTGCCCAAAGTTTGAGTATTTTGACATGTGTTTGTACACGCGTAAAAATACGCAAAGGCATATACGCAAGGTTATTTGTAGTTTTAGGTAGTATTTAGTTTCATAGATACTGTGAGTATAGGTTGTTTCAGCGTTCACAAATTATGAAGAAAACTGTAAAATGTTTATCAGCATATAAACAAGTAAAATTGGGCAGTCAGTTAGATAACAAACATGCCAATATTATACTATATTCGTGTCTTCACAAACATAAAAGTCACATGCAGATACAAGAACAGACATCATCTCCGAGGAGAGGACAAAAAGGAATAAGACAAGAAATATGATTGACTTCCACCATCGGCAATTCCACCTAAACCATTCTATAAAAAAAAAACTACATCAAAACTTTAATGAAAGAGATCAAGAAAAAAATAAATCTAGAAAAATGGTGCGAAAACTTCTCGCCATCCCACGAAACACCTCGCAGCGATCACACTTTTTTTTTTTTTTTTTTTATCTCCGGCAGAAAAACGTCCCAACAGCAGGAGAGCATCATAACCCCGAGAGCGAAGCACCGCCTTTATTAAGGTTTAATGTTTCTCGAGTGCTTCTTCTGCCTGGAGTCGTCCGGGACTGAAGGGCGCCCACAAACACTCTTAGGACGCTGTAAATCGTTGTTTTGGGGGCGACCGGGACACGTTCTCTCTATTAATGTGACACTGATGGCGGGCCTTCTTCCAGCTGTTGGGTTTCTTCATGGCTAATTGAGGAAATGAAAATCCCTTAAATAAAGAAAATACTGGGAGATAAACACGGACGAAATCTGATTAATCGTTGGATTTCTCTCAGTAAATTGTATGAAAAGCAAATATTTATAAAAGGTAAGCGGTTGTAGTAATTTCTTTATTGCTTCAAGAAGAACTGTAGAAAGAATGGAGTCAAAGGCAAACTGTCTATGAGAATAAACAAATGGGAAAACGTGAGATCGGAAGATGCAGGAGAAGCTAATGACATATCTTTCCTTATTAATATGCAACCTACACATATCATCTTAGTTTTCCTTCATGATTGAGAATATCTATATTTGAAATATATATATATATATATATATATATATATATATATATATATATATATATATATATATATATATATATATATATATATATATATATATATTCAAAAATCACAGTAGGTGCATGACTTCATGTATGTATGTCCCATGATTCATATATACATATACACATACACACACACATATATATATATATATATATATATATATATATATATATATATATATATATATATATATATATATATATATATATATACAGAGTGTCCATCAAGTTTGATTACAATTTTAAAATATATTAGAAAAGCAAATGAAGAGATAAATGTTTGGAAATTATTACAAAATGTGGAGTAGATATTTAATTTTTTTTTTTTGCCTTATTTAATACACCTCTATGTGGGCACATTAGTTTCAAGAAGCACATCAATACGGTTCTCGATTTCTTGCCATGTTCGCTGTAGCACAGCCTCATCAGTGGTGGCAATGGCATCAGTGATCTTTTGCTTAAGATCAGTGATGTCCCGTATCTTTGTTCTAAACACGATATCCTTAACATAACCCCATAGAAAGAAGTCCAGGGAGTGATATCTGGTGAACGAGGTGGCTAGGGAATTGGGCCATCCCATCCAATCCACTGGTCTGGAAACGTTTGATTTAGGAACCCAAGAACATGCAGTCCCCAGTGTGGTGGTGCACCATCTTGCTGGAAAACGATGACTGGTTGAAGGTCATCTAGTTTCGATGCCACACATTCAGCCAAAAGGTCAAGGAAAACATCTGCAATAATTGATGTCTCGTTGAAGAAAAATGGAACAATGATTCGATTGCACATGATCCCACACCACACATTCACCTTTGGACTATCTCGGTGAAGTTCCCTAGTCACATGTGAATGTTCTAATCCTCAGATTCCCACATTATGTGTGTTCAATTTCCCTGAAACATGAAAGGTTGCCTCATCACTAAAAAAAAATCGGTTGACGAAAAGTTTCATCCTCAGAAATTCTTTCCAGCATGTTAACTGCAAACTCTTGTCGTCTTGGTTTATCATTTGGCTCGAGTGCCTGCATGAGTCGCACTTTATATAAGAATACAGTCGCAAGTTCCTGTGTAGGACTTTGTGGACTCTTGAACGTGGTAGCTGTAATTGTCTGGCAGCAATATGGATGGACTTTGTAGGAGAACGATCAAAGGCTTCTGTTACACGAGCGATGCTTTTCTCAGATGTTCATGGTCGTCCACTCCTCCCTTTTTCTAACACTGTCCCTGTCGCCATAAATTTCTTGTGCCATGTTCTGTAGTTTAGCTGACTCTGCATATCCGATTTTGTTTCAGTAAATCATGACACACATTGTACCTTTGCTTGAGGAGTAACCATTTTATAGGGGTTCATTTAACAGTAGCCTACCTCTTTCATCAACAGGGTACCTGAAATACACAAATGTAATGTGATTAAAAACTTCGATAATTGCTTAGTACATAGAACAAATCTGATTAAGAAATGTATGTATAAAACTACAATCCTTTCTCAGGGAAATGAAAGATATGAATGCGATTTTGTTTACCAAAAATAATTTCTCATCCCCTAATTAAAATATATTCTTCACTGAAAATGAAACCGTGTTGTTTGCGTAGCTATAAGACAAATGATATTTTCCGATTACTGTAATGGAAATGTTGAAATTGCTGTCTGCAGTAATCAAATTATTGCTTCTCCGGTGCTTTGTTGGTTCGCTAACTTTTCGTATTATAAAACTGACCTCAGAAATGGAAAAGGAGAATTAGAGAAAGAGAGAGAGAACTTTCGTAACTTTTGTTGCTATTATTACTCATTAAAAGTGTCGTGACCAAATTATTATAATATAAAAACTTTGGTAAATTATAGCATAAAATCAAAAAATTAAATTACTGTACATAAGTGTCTTGTTGCAGATAAGAAAACCAGATTCATTTCCTTTTCCCGTAGTTATGACTTTCACTCATAGAAAGTCTAATAAGCATTGATTCATGGGAGAAAGAAGTCTCTCGTAAATAGAGAGGACAAACAGTTGTGTGCAGTGAAAATATCACTGCCATGGAACAAGATATCAAAGTCCCACGAAAGTTTGGTTCAAACAAGGATGTGTGGGCTTGACTGTTTACCTTTTTCCAAAAAAAAAAATATTGCCATTAACCTTTGCTACAGACGATTAATTAGCTGTATTGGTGGTTCTGTTCCTAATAACAACCAAATGAGTTCTTGCTTCAACTTTATGAATGAAATCAAGCATACAGTGCTGGGTGTAAATTAGCTGTCTGAATTAATAATTCGCTTTCTGACACAATATACAAAAACTCTTTGTGTCCTTACAAAGGAGCAGATGAAGTACACATTACTGGAAAAATCGGTTTGACAATAACATTCAGCCATGGCTTTTGCTGCACTGAAAGTGGTATAAAAGGAAATAACACTTAGTTTATATATGTATATATATATATATATATATATATATATATATATATATATATATATATATATATATATATATATATTATACACATATATATATATATTATATATATATACATACACATACACACATACCAAATTAAGCTAAAAATGTTTAATATCCAATCCGCTCTATCTCGGAAATAATACCAAAAGGGAATCGTGATTGATCCGCCAAAGAGCGAGTACCAACGACGTTCCGTGACGCTCTAGACCACTAGACTGTCAAGAGAGGTATACGACTCTGCCGTACATATCACCGAAGAGCGAACCAATCGGTTGGAGGTGGAAGTGGGTTGATACCGACGCTAAGCATAAATACCTGCGCTCGACGGGGATGTGTACGGTAAACGCGGTATCAGCTTATATACCTTTCTTGATAGTCTAGTGGTATTCTAGAGCGTCACTGAACGTCGTTGGTTCTCGCTGTACGACGGGTCGAGTCCGCCAAGTGACGAACTACTTATCAATTAAAATTCCCCCCTCGGTATTAATTCCAAGGTAAAGCGAATTGAATATTAGACGACATTTGTAGCATAATGTTGTGCATACAAAATGTCACGATGATGTGATAAAATTGTACAGTATATATATGTATTTATATATACACGCATACATACATACATACATACATATACTGTATATATATACATACATACATGCTTGCTTGCATTTTTTCATGGCACGAAATTTCGAAAATGTCAGCAATGCAAGGAATGTTGAGTTATCATGTGTTTAAATCTTTGAGTTAGTATGTGTATATATACGAATATATATATTATATATATATATATATATATATATATATATATATATATATATATATATATATATATATATATATATATATATATATGATCTTACATAGACATGTCTGTACATACCACCTGTTAACGAGCTTGAAATTTACAGTTTGAATGACCATTAAAAATCTGTGCTCGATTTCCTTTTAATCCTTTTGTAAATAGAAAGACGGACTTTTAACGAGATTTAAATTTTCAGCAAATGCAATTGTGTCTCTACGACAGAAATGACGTATAGACAAATAGTCTTCTTTCCATTCTCGTTAACTAGAAGAACCCAATGGTCCTCTCTTTATTACAAGATATGGATTAGTAGAATAATAAAGAGAATCAAAGAGAAGCTAAGGTACTTTTATAAAAAATCTGCGGATGTCTTTTCTCTTCACGTTTTATGCTTTGTCCATGCCCTCCGTTCTTCTATTCAAATGATTTTACTGAGAGTTGTTGGTAATAAAAAATGGAGTTAACGACAATTATCATTAAAAACTATGAAATCCTTAGAATTGCCTCTTAAAAATCAGATATATGTTATGTAAAACGAAATGGCAAGGTTTACTTTATCTCTGTTTTTGGTTCGTTCTGCCGGATGAAATTAAACGTAGATATCTCTCAGCAAGTTTTTGACGGACGTAATGTCAAAAATACCAGCCTAGGCATCTAGGAATGGTGCAATAAATATCACATTTCATCACTGAAATATCATGAAACATAAAACAATCTATCATAAAATATTAGATGAAAACCAGACATTATTCAAAGATGAATAATCGCTTCATATTAGCACTTGCTGGATTCTGAAGTTCGAAATTGGTCACAGAGTTTGAACTTGGGTCCAGTTTTCGGTCGAAATATATAACTTGGACCAAACGACAACGATTAACGAGCAATTAATCATCATCTCCAAGGAACAAACTTCCCTCGAGAAACCTCTCCTGCTAAGATGTTTGACATTTAGTGCTGTTTCACATTCAGTGCAGTCACATGAAGATGAGGCAGTCTTGCAGTGTGCAGACTTAGTGGTCTATTCGTACCATCTTGAGTTATTGAGGCAGTGGTTCTTTTTATGGCACCTTGTGAAGTTGCGTTAGGTCCATTACCGTTCGTCTGCAAATTGGGTTTCAGAGTACTGTAAATATTTAATTTAAATATTGATGTTCAGAATTTCTTATTGCCTCTGTCATATATGAAGTAAAAGGGAATAAACAACAGCTCACCCACACACATACACACACATGTATAAATTTTATATATATATATATATATATATATATATATATATATATATATATATATATATATATATATATATATATATATATATATATATACATATATATATATATATATATATATATATATATATATATATATATATACGTATATATATATATATATATGTTTGTGTGTGTATTATATATATATATATATATATATATATATATATATATATATATATATATATATATATATATATATAATGATAGTCACAGTTCTTCCTAGTCATCTGTACCTACACTTTGGAGCTTGAAAGTCTCAAAACAGAAGTATGAACATTTTGTTTATACTCTTGTGTAGTTGCTACTGCCTCTTCCCTATCAGTCTTTACAAAGGCAACCGACCTTAAATCGAGAAATCTTTCTTGTCATTTCGGGATAGTTCCTCTCCTTTTTAATTTGAGCATTGCTAAATCTCTCATACACGGTTCAGCTAAGCTGTTTTGAATGAAAAAGCATCTTTCATCCTCTAGGTATCTTCTACCGCTTTTGTTTTCCACTGTCGTCTTTTCAATGTTTAGTAGTGATTAATTTATTACTTTTTTATTTAAGGTACTTTCTTTTTTATTTTTGTTCAGTCTTACTGCATTTTTTTTCTTACAGATTTATGTCTGGCAAAAATCTGTATGATATAAGATATTGCCTGCCATTACCATCATTCTGTATATGCTTTCTTCATACAATAGCTTTTGAAAAGAAAGACACGTTTTTTGCATTAGGAGGAACATGATCGGTGCTTTGATGTTAAATCTATAAGCGTAATGATACATATATATGAATCTCTCTCTCTCTCTCTCTCTCTCTCTCTCTCTCTCTCTCTCTCTCTCTCTCTCTCTCTCTCTCTCTCTCTTCGTCGTCTTCTTCTTCATACAAATTTTCCAGCATTTTTCCGTGAGTAACCGCCGAGTAATGTTTCTGGTAGAACCCTTGTATCACCTTTGCATCAGTCATTTGCAAATATCTGGCACAATTTCAGATGTTTAGTCACACTTTTATTATCTCATTGCACTGAAGAATATATACGTTTTATTCGGCGTTAATTTTGAGAATCAATATCCTGGTAAGTGCCCTCCTCTCCGTGGAAATGGCAACTTTCACTATTTAAAACACCGTTTCAAATTTACAACAAATTTTTTTTTCTTTGCTTTTATTCCATATTTGATTATCTGTATCTGCCAATGCATAGGGCATTAATTGCGATCTAAGACCTAGTAGGGTAATATTTTTTCATCTTGTAGAAAATGTTAAGATGAAACAACAACTCTTCGAGTGCATCCTTTTTCTTATTTTTTTCTGTAAAAAGCAAAGTTTACTCCAATTAAACTAGAATGTCATCCTTAATTTGACTCCATCCTGTTTTCATCCCTCATTATCGTAATTCCACGTGAAAGGTGAAAGGTCATCACAAACAGTAAGTCTCCCGCAGCTTCCAGGACACTCACTGTGACCTTTAGAACTGCGAAAGAATGTTCAGTTGACTCCGGTTGAGAAAAAGAATTGTACATGTGTCGCGTTTTATGATGTTTATTATCGATAAACGTTGTGGGAGAGGCAATAGAAGGTTCATCATGATGCAATTTAGATGTATTTCGTCTTGAAAACAACAGCAAAAACTTTCTTTCTATGGCACCTCTCACGCGCTGCTGCCTTGCCCGCTCGGCAGTGCGAGGGATGAATATTCTTGTGGTGAAATGTGTGGACTTTCCCTCCTGAGAGAGAGAGAGAGAGAGAGAGAGAGAGAGAGAGAGAGAGAGGAGAGAGCGTGCAATGAATGGTGAAAGCCCATTCGTAATATTCTCGGGCGAAAGTAAATAGAGCAATAAACGAAATACATGTTATCTTCCAACAGAAATGTAGCTATAGCTTTGCAGAACTTTCCTTAGGACACAGCAGTAATAAAAATAAAAAAATATATATATATATATATATATATCTATAATGTTTATAGGCTATATGTATATATACAATATATATATATATATATTATTTATGTTTATATTTATATATATATATATATATATATATATATACATTATAGATATACATATAAATCTACAAGAAAAAAATGCAGTAAGACTAAGCAAAAATAAAAAAGAAAGTACCTCAAACAAAAAAGTAATAAATTAATAGTGTGTGAGTGTGTATTTAGATATACACACTCACACACTAACCTTCAGCCAAAACTTACATGCAACATGCATAGTTCAGTCCACATACGCAAACAAACAAGCATACACAAACGCACCCACGCGGAGAGTGAGAGAGAGAAAAAATTTCGGGTGAGTGTAATGTATACAAATTAATCTTGTACCTCCCATTTCTCGTTACTATATCATCTGAAAGTTAAGAAACTTGAAACTTAACGTAACTGTCCTGTTTTATTTTTCTGTATTTCAACAATCCATATCTCTTGTTTTCATCCAAACTTATGTATACATGTGGGCCTGCTGCGTTTTTCATATATACTTGTATTACAGACACAAATCTCTGTCTCTCTCTCTCTCTCTCTCTCTCTCTCTCTCTCTCTCTCTCTCTCTCTCTCTTTCTCTCTCTCTATATATATATATATATATATATATATATATATATATATATATATATATATATATATATATATATATACATACATATTTACAATATAATATATATATGTATCATATTTTATAATCTATACATGTATATATAATATAAAATATATATATACTGTATATATATATATATTATATATATATATAAAAATATACATATATTGTAATATATATATATATATATATATATATATATATATCTGTAATATGATATATATATATATATATATATCATATTTTATACATATATGTATAAAATATGATAAAAGTTATGATATTTATATTCATAGCTGATGTGAGAGCCAAACGTCGGCAGTGTTCAAGAAGGAAGAGTAGAGGCAATATTGTCACCAGCTGCTCTAAATCCTCCTTGATGATGATTAAGTAAATCTAAAGTGACGTCTAAGAGCCTATACGTTACGGGTAAGGCAGATTTATTGGCTCAATGTAAAGGGGGTCGGGTTAGAGGGGAAGGCTACATGGGGGTGGGTAAGGGAAAGGAGTAAGTGGGAGCCGTTGTAGAGGTTCGATCCTTAAGAGAAGCGATGGATCCTTAAGCACGTACTTAGATTCGAGGGATTAAAGGAATGGATGGCGGAATCAGTTCTGAGTTCTTTTGAGAGGTATCTCGTATCCTAGGCAGGGATAATGCTTTAGGGGATCAGTGGATGATATAGTGCGCTTTATTTTTCTATAATGTTTCTTTGGTCAACGTTTGGGAGGCAGGGGGAGGAGCGGGAGATCAACAGTTCCAGGTATTGTGTTTACAACTGATTCTGGAAAAATGGAAGTAGAAAGGCAGGGGGGATAGCAACGAGGAAACGAGGGAAGGAAAGATGCAGATGAAAAGAATGTCAGGTTTTATGCTTGTGATTGATTTACATGGCTTAGCGAAGTTTTTCTTTCTTTTAATTTTTTTTACAGTAGAGGAAGAATAAAAGAATATCAGAGGACAGTTGTTATTAGACTGATAAATATCCACCTGAGTCGTCACGCTTTGAAGTTGAACTCATTGAAATTTTCGTCATAACTTTTTGTATTGAACGTTCATAAAAATAAGCTAATACTAGTAATACGGGGGAAAAATAATTGAAAACTGAACGAGACGGGGTTACAGTTCATATAAGCAGAGGGAAGGGGAGTCAACAGCAAGTCAGAATATATGGACCCTAAGTTGCCCAAATCCATGACAGATACGGAAAAAGGGTGACTCCCCTTGAGCTACTGGACTCCATGATAGCGGGGGTTCCCTACACCCCTGCGGTCTGTATTGTTCCCCCCCGAAAAAGGCTAATCTATAGAGCCCGTCAATCATGCGTCGCTCGCCATCGACGGTTCATTTTTTTCCCTCCATTCCTACGAGGAAAAACTGAGGAAGAAACAATAAAAACATCTGCTATTGTGTCCATTTTGTTATTGGCTGTGTGGCATTTTCTTTATAATATTTTGTTGTAACAATAGTTCTGAATAAATGTTATGTCTTTTAGTTGGGATATAGTAAAACCTTGCCGCTAAACTTTGTGCTAAGGATGGCGTAATTACCATAGGTTAGCTTTTCGGCAAAATTGCCAACTCTCTTTATTTACTGTTTCCAGAAACTGAAGATTTATTCACAACCCTCGTTTCTAGGCTCTGAGGAAATTGCAGATCATCGTATTTTTTACCCCTTTTTTAACCTAATCATTAGGTTACTCGTTTCTTGGAAGAATGACTTCTTGTATGATCGAACAGCTGGGCTATGTACACATGCACTTTTCTACCTATCATTCATAACCAAGTAAATAAACTGAGTGGTATTGATAAATGGTTCCAAGGGGTCCTAGTACGAGATTTAGAATTCTCGGTTCTCACTCCTATAATTTCCAATAGTTCGGATTCCGTACAATGTAGTGGAAATTACGGATCATTGATAAGTAATGTTTTCCATGTCTGTCAATGAAGAATTGGAACGCCGAATTCACTTGAGAGGGCATATACAAAAGGTCATAGTTTTAAGCACGTTAATGAGGTTTGAAAAGTCAAATTCTAAAGGAAAGGTCAGATAATTTCGAAAGCCAAATTTCAGGAAGGTCAGATCGATTTTCCTCTTCATTAACGGCAGCATGGGACTGGATTACTTAACATTCGAGCACGATCGGTCTCCTGTTTGGTGGTGGAGAAAGCATAATTATACTTTGCAGGACTGCCATTTACAAACAAATACAAAAAAGAGGCAGGTTAATTAATCTTGGCAAGTCTTAGGATGGCAAAGAATTCCACATTATTGAAGTGAATGCAAAGATGTGCACACAACCTTTTAGGATTGTGAAGACGCTCACACAGTGAGGATGAGAAATATATGAACTCATTATGTAGATACATAGAATACAAAGTCTTATGCAGAAATATATGTATAAAAATAATGAAATATATGAACTCAGTATGTAGATACATAGAATACAAATGTATATATATTATGCAGAAATATATATATAAAATAATATATGAATTATACAAATTTATGATAAAACAGAATTCATAAAGTTAAGGTTGACCATTAAAATACAGTAATGAGGTACAGCTGCCGTCCTCATAAGGCAGGCAGTCAGACAAACAGAAACATATATATATATATATATATATATATATATATATATATATATATATATATATATATATATATATATATATATATATATATACATATCTTACATTATACAGTCTTAAAATGTTTTGGCAAGTTTTCAGGTTATATCTGATTTAATCAAATGTACCACAAGGATTACATTTATAAGACTTTGAACAAACGAACGCCTAACATGCTGCTATACTCAAACCTA
>NC_089746.1:55511511-55516511 GCF_040412425.1 Macrobrachium rosenbergii | reverse complement strand
AATTATTATTAATATTATTATTATTCAGAAGGTGAAACTTATTCATATGGAACGAGCCCGCAGGGGCCATTCACTAGGAAGAAGTAAGAAAAGGTAAAGGGAAATACATAAATAAGAGATCCCACTTATTAGATAAGAAAAAATAAATAGATAAATAGACAAAAATGTACTGAAATGCAAGGAGAATGGTATTAAGGAAGCAACACATTCCCTCTTCGCTTGAACTTCTGAAGTTCCAGTAGCACGACATCCTCTGGAAGGCTGTTCCACAGCCCAATGGTGTGATGAATAAACGACCTAAGGAATTGAGAAATTCGACAGCGAGGCACATTTATTGCATATTGGTGCTGCAATCCATCAAATCTGGTTGCTTTCGGCAGGTAGAGGGGATCAGGGATCAATTGTGAATGTGAAAGATCTCTATTGAAATACAACTTATGAAAAAGTGACAAGCAAGAAACCATCCGTCTATGGTCCAAGTCATAACTGCAACCATCAGAAAACAGAAACCTACCACCATGAACCACTCTATCTAAAAGACATAATCTACGGCAGAAGCAGACGTCCACACAGGAGAACAGTATTCTAGTGAAGGAAGCACACACGACTTAAAGCAAGTTGCACTGATTTTATCTCTGTTGTAAATGTATGAGGACTTACGAACAATGCCTAATTTTCGTGCAGCATTTGCTGAAACTTCATTAGGTGTTTCTCAAAAGTTAGACGTGAGTCAAAAGTTACACCTAGAATAGTTAAAGCTTCAGACTCATTCAGCAAAGTTCCTTCCACCTGAAGGGAAGGATGGGGTGGGAAATATGTACGAGATCTGCTAATCAATAGTGTTTTCGTTTTACTGGAGTCCAGCCTCATACCCCAACGACTACATCCGGTCTATGTCCCGATTGAGACTGAGGGCAGTTTCATTTCTCATAAGTGGAGACTTTACTACACCCACAAGAGTTTCATTATCGGCATACTGAACAATCTTGTTTTCCAGACCAATAACCACATCACTTGCATACAATAAAAATAACAGTGGACCAAGAACAATACCCTGTGGAACTCCAGACAAAATAGATCTTGGTTCACTAAAGATCCCGTCCACAGCAACTCGCTGCTGCCTACCTGTAAGGAAATCTTGAAGTAATCCTGAGACATATCCACCCACTCCAACATTCTGATTTGCTAAATCTAAAGCAGCATTAAAATCTATTTGAATTACTCTTCAAAACCTTTATCAAGGTTCCCTTGCAAATGGCAAGTCAAGTCTAAAAGAGCATCGCACGTACCTAACTGTTTCTTATATGCATATTGACTGTCAGCTAACAATCCTTTAGATTCCACATACTTATATAGTGGCTTAAAAATAAGTTTTTCGGCAACTTTGGAGAGCACGGCGAGAATAGAGAGTGGCCTGTAGTTACTGCAGTCTGCAGATATGCCACTCTTTGGAACAGGCACTGTATTACTAAGCTTGCGCTCATCCACAAAGATACTACGTCGACATAAAAATCCATAGAATCTACTTATGTTGGGAGACAACACGCTTGAAACTTGCAATAGCAGAAAATGAAACTGTCAATAAAATTAAAAAATATGAGGATTACTGATTACTTTGAGATATGGAGGCCTGCCAGGTATTGGAAATTAAGTGAGAGGAAAATAAACTTTCCCTTAGCGCTACTAAAAGCGAAACTCATAATAAATGTACAAGAGAGTTGCGTGTTCAGCAAATGCATATGTGGTAAGAGTGAGTAAGAGCTATGCAGTTTTTTTCAGATCCATGAATTTAGTGATTATGAAGATTAATAGCTACAACGCATTCATGCTGAAATTTATGAGACTACGAAAGAAACTTTTTTCGCGAAAAATGTTCGAACCTTTCAGATACTATAGTGCCGATACGAGAATAGTTAGAAGTTACACAAACTGGCGAAAGTCTGGAAGTCATCCTGAGTGTAACATATAAACTGGAAGCATGGATGGTGGCTTGATGAGAGCTTTTAATGATAAATAAATTACAGAAGTCACTGAAATAAAATATTGAAAGGAAATTAACCCGTAGACTAAAACTGAATGTTGTGATGGAACACAGAAAAGAGGAGTAACGATCAATAAAGATAATTGAAGCTTAACGGAAGATTTAAAAACGGGAGAGTCATTTAAAATCGAAAACATTATATGCATGAGTACAATAATTTGGTATGTAGCTTCATATACACGCAGGTGAACTTTTAAGTTATAACTTAAAAGTTCACCTGCGTGACACTGAAAGATACTGTTTGCGTATATATGAATGGAATAAGTGAGAAAGAGAAGTGAACTATACATGAAACATTCTGAATAAAGAGGATAATCCCCAAGTACATTCCGTAATAGTATTGTGTGAGAAAAGTTAATGTGAAGGGATATCAACAGAGTAAAAGTGCGAAAGTAGACTTATGTTAGAATTAAACGTTTCATTAAGCAAAGTTTAATAAGGCACGATGACGGAGGTTTCTAAATTGCGTTGAAACTGTCAGTGTTATTACAAGGTTTCGGTCTGTCAGTGTTATTACAAGGTTTCGGTCCGTCAGTGTTATTACAAGGTTTCGGTCTGTCAGTGTTATTACAAGGTTTCGGTCTGTCAGTGTTATTACAGGGTTTCGGTCTGTCAGTGTTATTAGAAGTGACAAACAACAAGCAGAAAGAAATGATGATAAAAAATAAATACATAACAATTGATTATATTGAAAGTAAGCTACCATATGTTCCCTAAACAAAAACAAGACGAAAAAAAAATCACACAAACTTCGGAGTTAAAAATAATATCCGTATCTTCAAAATAAATCTGCACTCATTATCTCATGAAAATGTATGAACAAAAGTGCAACCTTATTAACATGAGCTCAAAGGAAACTCTTAACGACTTGAAGAATATTAATCTGCAATTAAGTTACCTGGTTGATGGGCGGGGGAAAATAAAAGTAAATCCTCGCGATGCTTAATTAATATCACGTCATTAATGGAGATTATCGCGAACCCCACCCGTTAATGAGCCAATCACTTACCCGGATCGTATCACTGAAGAGATTTTAAAAGTAGTCTTTTGTCTGGCGTTTTGGCGCGGAAATTAATTTCCACCCTGTTCATGGTTCAGAAAAAAATAATGTTAATAACTAAGATGATATATAATTTCATCATACGTATGATATATTAAAATGAATATAATTTTTTATTTACATGTCCTCCCTAATTGATCAATATCACCAGAGTAATGAAAAATTTGGCATTTTTAAAGTGACAGAGAGGGTGAAGAAAAGAAATATGGTACGGATTTGATCTAGGTAAAGCTCTCTAAATATTGTAAACAGAAGTATGAGCGCTGTAACTTGAATTTCTCTCAGGTCTCGCCAGGATTCTTGTAGTCTAACTAGTGTTTCAGTGTACACGCGTTCTGAGCTCTCTTCGAGACTGCTCTTGGTGGATTTACTGATTTAGATGGATTTGTCCAAAATAGCGAGAATGCCTTCGAGATGTCATCCAATAGAAAATACAAGTGAGTTAATGCTCAGTCAATGCTTCTAATAAAGCAACATGCAATGTTGTTCATCGAACAGTGGAATGTACCATTAAATGAATACCATAATAAAGAAAAGGAAACAAATGCTGTAAGAGAAGTAGTAGTTATTGAAAGTTCTTGAATTTGAAGTCACAAGAACGTAGCACACTGCGTTTTCAAATGGACAGTGAAGTGATGTGTTAGTGAAACGCTTATGGGAATACTTTGACTTTCTTCACTTCATGATTGGGTGCATTAAACAGCAAGAAACGAACAGTACAAACATAGTAAGTAAAAAATATAATTTAATCCTATTCATTTGAATCTGAAATATGTTACGTATGATAAAAAAAACTTTTGTTTTTATCTGATATAGGCCACCAGTCAATGCATTCGAGAGTTTAAAGAGAAAATGAACATTTAATGGTCACTTGCATTTAATAAAGTATATATTCTAGAAAGTATAATGCCCAAGTATTTTAGTGTATATGTATGTGTATATACATCTCTCTCTCTCTCTCTCTCTCTCTCTCTCTCTCTCTCTCTCTCTCTATATATATATATATATATATATATATATATATATATATATATATATATATATATATACACACCGATATATTTTTACATATAGATACACTATTTAATACATATGTATACATGTATATGTAAGTATATATATATATATATATATATATATATATATATATATATATATATATATATATATATATATATATATATATATATTTACATGTACATATTATATATGACATAATATATATGTACATATTTCTGTTTATATATATGTAATTATATATTTACATGTATGTATTATATATATATATATATATATATATATATATATATATATATATATTTATATATATATATATATATATATATATATATATATATATATATATATATTTAATATCAAGATCTCTCCCAGATTAGACATGTGCAAGATCATTTCGTCATTTATGCAGCCAGAAGTAGTTGTCCTGATGTGACATCTTGCCAAATATAAATCTAAAGCCTGATATACACACACACATACTTGAAAGAAAACGGCCCGTGCGTGAAAAAAAGCAGATGTACGAAAAGGCTCAGAGAGGGAAAAAAAGTATATATGTTATGTGCGTATACGCATTTCTACAAATTAGCACATTTATATTCTAGGAATATTAATCAAAATCCTTTATCTCGACCAACTGTAATATACGTGCTCAACTAGCAAGTGGTCGTGTGTTCTCCCGTCAGCGAGGACGGAGCGATTCAGATCAGTTTTCTTATAGAATGCTGTAATTTTATTTGCCTTAACAGTGAATTACTTAGCAGTTAGTTGACTGTAGTCGGGCTTGGATGAGGATGGAGAGAGAGAGAGAGAGAGAGAGAGAGAGAGAGAGAGAGAGAGAATAGGGCGAAAATAATAACAGACGTGGGAGCTCAGTGCTCC
>NC_089746.1:55496511-55506511 GCF_040412425.1 Macrobrachium rosenbergii | reverse complement strand
ATTCCGCGAGGAATTATATCACGTGTTTTAATCTTTCAGAAGAGAGAGAGAGAGAGAGAGAGAGAGAGAGAGAGAGAGAGAAGGAAGCTTATGAGTGGAATTAACTCGTCAATATTCTCCCGTTTTGAAAGCATAGGTATTTATTGACGCAATCAGGCACCAACCTCACTACATAGGCCACCATTGGCTTACTAGATTTTAGGGGCCGAGCCCATACCGTCCCTCCTCGTTTTGCTCGAGGATAGAGCATTAGTCGGTCAGTTCCTGGGCTGTTGAGGTACCACTGCGCAACGAGGCTAGAGAGAGAGAGAGAGAGAGAGAGAGAGAGAGAGAGACCTGTTATATAACTAGCTGGGTTAGTCAGTTATATAAATGGGAAGTCTCTGTGGTAAAAATGTTTGCAGAGAACATATAGAAACCTCCCTTCCTTGTGTTCCGGCGTCTCGTGATGTTCCCTGTATTTAATGAGCTTCTCTTGTTAGTCTAACAGCTTCTCTTGTTGGAAATGTCTGCGTTGGCAGCTTCTCTTGGTTATTTTTAGTGTTATAGTTTCTCCTGTTGGTAATTTTAATGCAACAGATTCTGTTGTTTTTAGTACTAAGCAGTTTCTCTTGATGGTCAGTTTTAACTTCAAAGTGTCTGTAGGTTGTTATTTGTTTTTGTTTTTCTTGTTGGTACTGATTATCTTTATGAATGATTTTACTTTGATGACTTTTCTTGCAGATTTATTCAGCATAAAAACGTAATGATGTATTTCAAAGTTTTCTCCTTTTATGGCTGCCATTCGACAAACGTAATTTCACTATATTAAACCTTTAGTGTATATCTCTTGTTGATAGATTATTTTAATAAATATTCCGCTTTAGAATGTCAAAACAACATCAGTGTCATTCATTAATCATTTAGTATGTCAAAATGATGGTTTATTCATTGTAAAACTAAAAATTATTTCACGTTTAATTTTAGCCTTTCATTCCGTGACAAGTGATTTTATTATTTAGTTTATGGACATACATACATACATACATACATACATACATACATACATACATACATACATACATACATACATACATGCAAAAGTAACATTAATGTTGAAATCCCTTTATTGGATTTTTTTACACAAAAAAATGTGTAGGCTGTAATCCTGGCCAGGGTAGGTACGCTTGCTTTATTCACCTTCGGGTGTTAGTTGTTTCCTTGTGCAATTGGTATTGATGGATTATTTGGGACTTAATACTGGAAAGTACAGTAAAACCACGCATAGATTTATGAAAACAATTATCTTTGCTACTTCAAGACCAAAGTTAAAATAGCCCAGCAATTAAGCTTCTTGAAGATGAACATAGTAAGGCTTGTACAGTTGACTGACTAAATAGCTTTGCAGTTCTATAAACAATACTTGAGGAAGGGTGTAGACAGTCGATGAAAAATGACTGTTTTTGCTACGAGAGAGAGAGAGAGAGACCATTTGTTTCGTTCATGGCATTATTCTGTAATGGAAAGGTTTCAGTCTATGATGTCAAATATAACTGAACGTTGTCGATAGATTTAGTGTTATACAGCTTTTACCAGAGGTTGCTAATCATAACTCTGTGTAGCACGTTATGAGTGTTGGGTATAATGGAACAGAAACATTTTTGTAACTGCTGCATTTAGTGGCGGTCAGTGTTTTTCGTCGGATAATGCGCAGAGACTGAATCAATATCAAATATAGTTGGGGGCCATTTATTGAACAAGTCCAAAGATATATTTTGACTGTGTGTGTGTGTCTTTGTTTGGAAGGTTAGGTAATTAAATTGATTTTATTATATAACTATTAGTTTTTTTTACGGAAAGTAACTTCTTTAGAGCCCGATAATACTTTTCAGATATTTCTTTGTATTTCTTGTTCATCGTTCAAGAAAAACGCAGTCATACGCACACACTAACACTTTTCAGCATAACTATTAATTGTTCAGTAAATTATTCTAGCTCGGTTTTAATATCTATTCCTCCCTAAATATATCCCTAAATATTATTTGGCGAAAAACATTGACCGCCGCTGAATGGAGCAGTTCCGAATGTTTCTGTTCCATTATATTCAACAATCATAACATGCTATGTAGAGTTATGATTAGTAAATGCTGGTAAAAGCTGTATATCACCGAATCTATCGACAACGTTCAATTTGATATCCGACATCATAGATTAAAACATTTCCATTACAGAATAGTAATGTCTGGAATGACACAAACGTTCTCTCTCTCTCTCTCTCTCTCTCTCTCTCTCTCTCTCTCTCTCTCTCTCTCTCTCTCTTCATTTTACCATCGATGGATACTGCCAGAGGAAGTGTTTCTCTCTCTCTCTCTCTCTCTCTCTCTCTCTCTCTCTCTCTCTCTCTCTCTCTCTCTTTTACCATCGATGGATACTGCCAGAAGTGTTTCCTCCTCTCTCTCTCTCTCTCTCTCTCTCTCTCTCTCTCTCTCTCTCTCTCTCTCTCTCTCTCTCTCTCTCTCTCTCTCCAGCGATGGGTAATGGGCACTGTCAGAAGGAAGTGTTCCCTATCATTTTGCTTGTTATATTTGGCATAAAAACTAAGAAAAATATTATCTTTGGGAAATTCCGGTTCTAATTTATTTGCATAATTAAAAAAAAAAAAAAAAGTAATCTATCAAGGAACTGCTACTGTTTACATTTAATCAGGGCGGTTTAACAGCTCCGAGTTTTTTCTTTAGTAATTAGACGTCCCTTCGACTGCTGGACGTCCGATGTATTTTAGATGTGGGTCTGAGTTTAGGTTTTTGCACCGAGGTAAGGCGGTTTTTAAAACCCTCTTCGAGATAGATTGGATAGACGTTTTGTATTCACCTGTACCTTATTGATGTAGTGGATAGATGTCATGTATTCACTCGTATCCTGTTGTTTGTATGTCTGTCTGTCTGTTCACAAGACGTCTCAGAAAAAAAGTGAATTCCAACGAAGTTCTGTAGAGTTGTAGGCTGCGGGCCAAGAAGTTGATTAAACGTTGAGATGAATCCTGCGAAGGATGCAAATTCAGTTATTTGAATCTTTTTGTTTGTTTGTTTGCCTGCCGGAAGGCTCACGAGATATATAAAGAAGTTATTAGAATCTGGGATGACTTAGGGTCCTGAAGCTCTTATTGGACTTTCTTCTTTTTTAATTTACGTTGTTATTGAGGGATAGGGGCTTCTCTCTTTTTTTTCGCTTATTTCTGTGAGGCATAAGCCTTCAAATATTGATTGAAAATCTTTCATTATTTGAAATTTAATTCGTATCTAGAGAACTAACCATTTTTTCGTAGTCCTTCATTGAATTCTTTATTATTTAGTTATTGATCATTTTACTACCTTATTCCATTCCTGTGTTGTGATTCTATAATCTTTCGTTTATTTCTAATAGCGGCCAGAGGCAATCAACCTTCTTAAATGTATATGCTATCATAATTATCTCATTTTTAGTTTAGGTTGTACAGCGTTGCACAATTCTTCTATGTTTTCTTAACTGGATCTACGTAGTAACGATCTTATGTTAATGTACTAAATATTTTCTCTCACACAGTTGGTTAAATTTTCTTCTCAGATACTTACCTCTCACTCGTTTCACACATAAACACAGAGAGAGAGAGAGAGAGAGAGAGAGAGAGAGAGAGAGAGAGAGAGAGAGAGAGAGAGAGAGAGAGAGAGAGAGAGAGAGAACTGGGTGTTAATCTTTTCACAAAATGTAATGCAAATCCGGTTAGAAAAAGATTGAAGATGAATTTTCTGACTTGAATCCATCAAAGTGAAAAGAATATTATTCGAATAAGATATTGAGTTCCTTCACTGACTGGAAGAAACTGCTTTTGAAGAGAATATCCTGTACCATAATACAGTTGGTATCCCAGTGGGCGTAGCCATGGTTTCAGTCTGATGGAATGGGGCGGGCCAAAAATGAAACCACGTAAATCAAATTACTGCCTATGTGATACATTATCGCTAATACTTTTTCCTTTCGTTGTCTATTGTGACGCATCAGTTTACCTGTTTCTAGTAGCCGGTATTTAGGGGGCGGCAAGCGCCACACCCATGCCTCATCCTGGTTACTTTGATGGCATCAGTTAATAATCTGAGAAAAATGTTCCAAAGTATCGGCATTTTCAGGATTCAAGATGTCATCGTCTCACTGAAGCTCATGGGTGGCCAGTGTCTCTTCTTTCTTTATGTCTCTCGCTTCAAGATTTAAGTAATCATTCACTGATGGTCTAACTTACTATGCTTTTAAGAAATGCAGGATAAAGACTTTGTTTTATCTTATTCGTTTCTATGATAAACGTTCCAGTGTTGGGTATCAATGTACTGGAGCATGTAGCGAATTCCATTTCAAAGGCCCAACACGCATTTTCAGAGCGTGATCAACAGCTTAAATGAGATTACTGCTATGGTGCATTCAGTTTGCGGCAGAATCATTCCTTTTACTGACTCATTCACGATATCTTTGTTCATTGCAATTGCATATCTGTAGGAAACTACAAAGTGCTTTTGTGTTTTGTGGGCCTCTGTGACTAGAAAGAAATTATGTGTCTAAGGTATAACATTAATTCCTCGAGCCGGATTTTAAATTATTCATCTTTTGTAACTCTCCACTTTTAAACTGTCTTAGAAACAATTTACTTCCTTTAAAGCCAATTGTCGTCTCCGGCAGCGATAGCTATATATTATATATATATATATATATATATATATATATATATATATATATATAAAATGTATATATATAAAATATATATATATATATATATATATATATATATATTTATATATATATATATATATATATATATATATATATATATATTATATATATATATATATATATATATATATATATATGTACACATGCATATACATCTATATATACTTATATATAATACACACACACACACACACACACACACTATATATATATATATTTTTTTTTACAAGTATGCAGAAAGACAGAACGTAAAAAGAAGAAAAAACAGAGAGAGAGATTTTTTTATTCTCTAACATGTATTTTTCGCAATACAGTAACAAAAGAGCACAATGTACAGGGATCTTTTATGAGTGGCTGGAAACAATAGAAAAAAAAAATCCTCTCTCCGCCAAGGAGGAAATTGCATGATGTGGAAAGATACAACCTTTGCAAAACACAGATACAGAAAAGGCCTAGAAAAACGCTTGAAGAAATGCTTTACGGAATTCCAAGTCTCCCAAAAACTGGGCGGAATTGTAGCAGCGTATTTTTTTTAACTTAAATCTCTAGTCTTTTCTTTTTTATCATTTTATCTTTTTTATCATTTTATCTTTTTTATCATTTTATGGCCGGTGCTCTCGCGTTGAAAAAGAAAAGTTAATCCACTTCTGTCTCCCGTGTGTGGCAGTGTAAAGAGTTTTTATTTTCTAGGCCCTTTGGAAAAGAGTTTATTCTTTTCATTCACCGACGCTAGCAGTTGGTGCTTCTTATATCTGGAAGACATGTGGTTGGCAAGTTGAATTTAATTCAGTTCATGGCCAAAAAAACACCAAGTCATCCAGCTATCTTCGATAACTTATGAACATAGTGATTTCTGAAATTAAAAGTCAAGGTTTTTTTTTTATTGCACTGCATCTGTACCTATGGTATATGGTCGTGATTTTTCAGTCTTTTTTGGCTACAAGCGAACTTCAAGAGCAGAATCTGGCGAGTAAGGTTTATAAAAGTGTATTACGCCCATAAAGTTGGGAGCAGCCTGGAGTATTTCATAGAAAAATTGGATTAAAAGTGTGACCTCGCTGTTTCTCTATGGAACCAGTTGGGGGATAGTGATTTCAATCTGGGCTGAGTGCTCTTGAGAAAGAGGAGTACAGCGGTACCGTTAGAGTGCCGCAGCTGGTCAAGAAGGTGTTTTGGTTTAGGTCATTAATAAACCATGTTATAAGGCCAGGATTGGATTAGCAAACAATTACATTGTGTATCGGTTGTTTAAAAGTGATGAACGGGATGTGAGCCACCACAGTCTAAAAAGGAAACACAGCAGACCAAACCTCACTGCCTGAAAATTTCAAGTTTCGTAGAGGATAGTTAGGCTCTCTCTCTCTCTCTCTCTCTCTCTCTCTCTCTCTCTCTCTCTCTCTCTCTAATTCTTCGTTGGACTGGTCGGTACCGTTCTCGGCTAGCACTCTGCTAGGCCCGAGTTCGAATCTCCTGCCGGCCAGTGAAGAATTAGAGGAATTTATTTCTGGTGATAGAAATTCATTTCTTGCTATAATGTGGTTCGGATTCCACAATAAGCTGTAGGTCCCGTTTCTAGGTAAGCAGTTGGTTCTTAGCCGCGTAAAATAAGTCTAATCCTTCGGGCCAGCCCTAGGAGAGCTGTTCATGAGCTCAGTGGTCTGGTTAAACTAAGGTATACTTATCTCTCTCTCTCTCTCTCTCTCTCTCTCTCTCTCTCTCTCTCTGATGTACAATAAGCAAATTTGTTTCTTAGAGTGGCTTATATCTTCACTAGCCTCCAAGATTTGGAAAAGCTTGTTTTCTTCCTTGATTGCCGAATCCAAAGACTGTTCCAAGAGAAGCGAGTTGAAACTTTATATTTTATTTCCTTTCTTTCTATACATACAAGGGCCGAGATTAGCTTGGACTGTTTTCCCGTCGCCATCTTATTAATTTGCAACACTTTACAATTTAGAAACCTAATAGTTTTTTACTGTTACTGAGCCATGAGTGAGGTTGAAAAGTAATACTCAAATCATCATGAAACATAGTGTGAGAAAAAGAGAAAATACTGTTTTCCCTGTTTAAGAAAACTTGTAGTTTAATTCAGTTATGCCCAACGTGCGTCGAGTGCATATTTAAGAGAAAAATGTATAGAGTTTCAGAGTCAAAACATGAGATTATAGACATAGAATAATCTTGGCACGTGTATGTTAGATCATACCTCTAAAAACAATAGCAAGAAAAATAAATACCCGAACAGAAGAATCAGCATGCTAGATTAAGCAAGAAATAAAAGCAAATGATTTAAATTACACGAGCCATCAAATTCCAAAATATGCACGGCCCCAAAGTTACGACCATCTCTCGACGATAAATATCCACCTCCGATTTATAGAGAGCGGACGATTTAGCATTAGGTGATAAAGAGTTTCATAACTCGGTAAAACGAGCGATGATCTACCTTGGCGAAATATCTAACCCGGCATTTAATTATCCGCGATGATTTAAAAATCCCCGAAAGGTTTTGAATATCGGGTGATGTGAGCCACGCCATAAATTCCTGATTTAAGACAGAGCCGCGGCGAGTTTGGTTTCGCTGGTGTTCGTGGTTGTCCATTAAAAAATCATCAAAAGGAAATTAAGTGCCTTATGAGATGGAGGTGGATGAAATTTCATATTAGAGTGGTATCTTTTCTCTCGGGATTCGTGAGTTATGTTTAGTATCTAAAGATTTTAGAATGAACTGTATTAGATGAATAGGAAAGGTGGTTTCGGTTGAAGAAATAGCTATATTTCAGTATGAAAAGGAGGCTCCTGCAGTAGGTGGTTTGCAAGAGAAGGTAACAATAAACAGACCTGAAGAAAGGATTTTTTTTTTTTTTTAAGTCGACTTCTGTTTTCTTCTGGTTGTATCAGAAAGGTAGCCTTTCCTTGGTTGACTGTTTACATCAAAAAGTGCTTGGTCCTATGATCCACCAAGCAGGGTAGACTACTAACAGTGCTTACTTCCTCTTTACACCTGAGCTCAGACCTGTACAGAATTTCCTCCTGATCATTGACGTGTGATTTTATACGTAACTTTCTTAATTTCCTGAGATAATAGACATTCTTAATATCTGCTACCCTAACAGTCTCCTGCAGCCGACGAGTAAGTGATGTAGTCCATCTGTCAGAGGCTGAACTTTATGAAACCATTGTTTTAATGATTAGTCGAACCAACTCTCCGCTACCAAATCATATAGGCTAATTCGTTGCATTGACAGCACTAACTTAATAATGCTGTTGTTATGTGTTACTTTTTACTGAGGCTCGTTTTTCCATAAATTGATTAGTGGGGAAAAACTATTTTTACTGAAATACTCTCACGTTTTCAAACATTTTTTTTTTCATATTATTCCTCTTTTTCGGTCAGCAGCGTCTTAAGATCTTTGTTAAAGTCACTGTCGGAAGATGTCATTTTTAGCTATATTAATTTTACTTAATGTTGTGAGGAAAATGCCATAAGAGGTTGCGGTAAAGTAGTATCTTTGAAGGCATGACCTATGACGAAAACGGAACACTAAGTTTAGGTTTTATCTCGTGTATAATGAAACTCGATAAGAGCAGTAATACTAGGAAGAAAATAACAACATTGCGAAAGTAAGTTCAGCCATTCACTGATGCATCTAGAAATATTCTAGTCATGAGTAACATTACGAGTACAAACTGATGTCCCCGAGGGAGGAAAAAACGTACCTTTTCACTTTCATCTTACCGGACATAATCACATTTTGCCTCGATCTACTACAAAAAGCTATTCGACTTTGGCAAAGCGACAAGGACCGGCCGCAGAGCTGACTAGAGCTCTCAAGAGGATTAAAATGCACTTACAAGGAAGGCAGGAGTACCTGGCAGAGGGAGTTACACGTTCTGTAAAAATCGAGAGCGACCAATGGGATTACATGGGGCTTAAATTTTGGGGAAAGAGCGCTGTTCTTGGTCCTGTTGGGGTTTGGCGGTGTGAAAAAATAAAAATGAAAAAAATTTATAAATAAGTGATAAAGATACGGGATAATTTTGTCAGGAAACGAAACTGAACGAAGATCTAAATGAACTCCATTAAAATAATTGAAGTAGTGAAAATAAGATTTTGTCTCTACCCCCTGACCAATGATTTCAAATACCACGAGGACTTCACTTCATTTAAATCATCCCTATTTCATTTTTCGTAGCGTAAAGGGTCGACGTATGAAGAATTGTCATCTTTATAAAAAAAAAAAAAAGCAGTTATAAATAGATAGACGTGAAGGTGCCGAGCTTTTGCAGTCCATCAAGATGAACTCTTTAATGGCGAACTTATGACAGTACATGATATTATCTACCATTAAACAAATAACAAATCAGCATACATTGAAGTTAAAAGCCTAAATGATAGTTACCGTAGGAAGCAAGTAAAGGAAAGCTTCAAAAAATATTTTGAGCTAAGTATATGATTTCTCATGTGAGAGGAACAGGGCTATTCAAGTATAACATTTAAATGATACAATTTTAAAATATTGTTATTTTTTAGGTTAATGAGCATTTCTTTTTTAATCAAAGGGCTTATGCAAGGGGTTTCTTCTTCAAAGAAAATGCGAAAATTGAGCTATAAAAATTTAAAGAAGCTTGACAGTAGAAGGCTGAAAGAACGTTGCAAAGAGCGTTCAGTAGCTTACACAGTTCGCCGCTCAGGAGTTACAACGTGGTAATGTAGGGAAAAAGAAAACATTACAAATCAACTACGAGAAAAAATGTAGCAGTGTAATAAATTCTAACGAGTAGAAAATATAACTGTAGTATAAGGAATCTATATATAACTTTCTATATCACGCCTAAAACTTTAAAAAGAATATATTTAATGTTTAGAATATAAAACAGAACATACGCATGCGGATGTTCACGCAACATCCTTCACATCATATATATATATATATATATATATATATATATATATATATATATATATATATATATATATATATATATATATATATATAAATATATATATATGTCTATTTATATATATATATATATTTAAATATAATATATATGTATATTATATATATATATATATATATATATATATATTTATATGTATGTATGTATGTATATATATATATATATATATATATATATATATATATATATATATATATATATATATATATATATATATTATATATATATATATATATATATATATAACATTAAATATATATATATAATACTATATATATCTATATGATAACTCTCTCTCTCTATAACC
>NC_089746.1:55446511-55494011 GCF_040412425.1 Macrobrachium rosenbergii | reverse complement strand
ATGAGCAAGTAATTGCTTTTGGGATGGCAGGTCTTACTAGAGGTTTCCCCAGAGCCTCTTTGCTTTGCTGGCATTCCCAGAGGGATTACAAATGAGAAAATTGTTCACCCACTAATGGAAGTCTCTCAAGTATGCAGATATTTTAAGAATTGTTTCAATTAAATTTAGTAGGTTTACAATTACGTACGCCCGCGCACGTCAACCACGCCCACGCAACACACACGCATATGCGTATCCTTACATAATACAAACATACATTTATTTATAAATATATATATATACATATATATACATATATATATATATATATATATATATATATATATATATATATATTATATATATATATATATATATATATATATATATATATATATATATATATATATATATATATATATATATATGTATGTATGTATAAATAAAACCGTGTGTGTGTGTATGTATAAATAAAGTAATAGTGTCTTGGGTGGCTGTAAAAATGAAAACCGATGGAACAGTTGGATCTTGAGTTACTAAAGATTATAGGTTTGTAAAAGAGAACATTTATATGCTTTCTTGAACAGAGTGAATGAAATTGATAGTAAAAGATAGAAGCGAGAGGTAATAAATATAAATGTTCCAGGAATTTATAAGAAGGAAACTGAACAAGATTTCAGAAAATTTTTAATCTATGCATGGCTTGGTTTAGAGAAGAGTGATGGTTATCAAAAAATTTACGTTTCACATTATTCTTCTCTTGCCTTTCTTTTAAATCATTTTCGCTGAGAAACTGAATGCGGAAAACGTGCAAGAACTTCTAATAACTATATTTAGAAAATGACTCAATTAAGTAATGAACCGTGAAGAATAATAAATCTCATAAAAAAATGCAATTAACAAAGCAGTTTCAAACGAGTTCTTAGGTAAGTGAATATAATTATTATGTGGCTGTGGACGATCAACACGCTACATTGAGTAACAAAGGAAACGTTAGCTATGGTGACTTAGAAAAAATGTGGCCAAAAGCTTTAATGGACCTGGTGGAGAGTGCATGCATTTAATCACAGTAAGTGCAAAACGAGAAACACACCATTAAAGTATATTGTACACTGCAGACTCGACTTACCACTAATACTTTCTATTCAACTTTTTTTTAATTTTGAACGAGGCCACACGCGTAGTTTTTTATTTGCTCTTTCTCATGCGCGAATCATTCTCAGTGTTAAAATCTGATGATAAATTTATCTAGATTGAAAGTTACCATCGTTTTGAAGGAACGAAAAACAATAATAAAATTTTCTGAAACTGCATCTTATTCATGGGCCACTAAACTTGAACTTTTTGCAAAAAACTAATTTCATCATATTTTCACTGGCATAGTTGATTAGCTGATTGAGTGACTGACTGCGACTTGCATCTTTAATGTCAAGTAAAATGTTCTCAGAATTTTATTTTGTTTTCAGTCCTTTGTTGACGATAATTATAGTATACCGAAATCACATTTTTTAGCACAATTTTGAAGTTGAATTTTACCCCAGTGAAAATTTTTTATTAGTGAGTATTACAAATGCACAAATACACGTCACGCATGCACATACATCATATATATATATATATATATATATATATATATATATATATATATATATATATATATATATATATATATATATATATATATATATATATATATAATATATAATGAGACAAATTTAGAGTAACAAGCAATCTCTGACTTACTCATTTCGTTTATTGAAGTTTCGAAGTTTTCGGAGAAACGTTAGGTTTCTTCTGGTACTTATCCATGGGCTGTGCAAAAGGTCGTTTTTGTAGGATAATTTTTTTATCAACAGGATCAAGAATATATTTACATATATATATGTATATATTCATATTTATATATATGTATATTTATAATATATATATATATATATATATATATATATATATATATATATATATATATATATATATATATATATATATAAAGCCTAGAGTTTTTCTTACAACGATGAAGTTTGGTCAGTATAAATTGTTCGTAGTCATTACTCCCTGCAATTGTTGTATTGAGCTATAATGCTATTATTCAAATAAATAAATTTATTATTTGAACTTTCCCACAAACTTGCTTTTACTTCGGAACTGGTGAATGTGATGCAAATAACCTAAGCAGCATGGCTGGGGTTCTGTGCTTTCAACAATTAATGCCTTTCATTTACCTCTCACGTTGATTGTATAGAAAAATAAGTAAGTCTTTGCCTGTTACTTGATAATACTTGTACTTAAGCTGCCATTATTAACAATGTTTCGGTCACCTTTATTTATATGACACGGACGGGTAATAATGTAGAAAGTTAAAAGTTTTCATTAAAAAAATCCAGCTGTAATTTTCTGACTGTCTTTAACTCCATAGCATTGAACCATCTTTGGATTATGATGTCAGAACAGCACCAGAAAGTGAAAGAACAAAATAAATACTACTTCCACTTCTCCTATTTCTTGAATATCAACAGGCCCAACATAAGGATCCTACTGAAAGAGAAATTACTGACGACCTTACAAAAAACATTCGAGTAATGAATGACTGATTGATTGATAGTTACTTGGCGTAACAGCAACGCTTGCGTACCGCCTTCCTTAGTATTCGTCAAGTCATACCATTAAATACAACTTAATCTTGAAGTGTCTGGCGTTACGTACGAACGTGACAGGTAGAGCTTCGACCCCTCCCCTCACCAGTAAAGGTAGCCGGGTGTGACGTGCAGGTGTTGACCAGGTGTGAGGTTTTGCTTATTAATTGTTCTTCTGTTCCCATTTTTCATAAGAAGCTCTTTTGTCCTTTGACACTGGCTGAGGGAGTTTTCTAATTAATGAATGACGGCCATGTTAGTGAAACTTTGCAATCAACTATACATGTGTACAACTCTCTCTCTCTCTCTCTCTCTCTCTCTCTCTCTCTCTCTCTCTCTCTCTCTCTCTCTCTCTCTCTCTCTCTCTCTCTCTTTATATACAGTATATATATATATGTGTGTGTGTGAGTGAGTGACAGACAGAGAGAGAGAGAGTGAGAGTGAGTGAAAGACTGAAACACCATCTTGCAATTACGTCATAATGATATAATCCTCTTGAGGTATATGAAGCTCTTACCACACCATGTTATTAATTTGATGAGTTCCTATTTAATCATGACTTGCTCCTTGTAAAATCTCACATCGAATAATGGTCCCAGTAATCCCAAGATATATAGTTAACTTTTTAATTCGTGCAAGGAAGACAATTACCATCAACTGTGGAAATAATTTAATGCATGACTTTGAATTTACTGGATTTGTAGATGTGTATTTAAGGAATGACGAAACAGACCAAGCTGAATGGACTCTTATGGAAATTAAAACTGAAGAAATGAAGCCGAGGCTCGGCTAGTAAGTGAAAGCAAACTTGATTTATAAAAATAAGAACAATATCAAGGTAAATGCTCATTAACAGAGTAATTATATGTTTATAAACTTTTGACGGAAATAGCCTCAAGCTAGGAAGAATGTTGTTAGTGAATTTGTACCCATGCATGCATACTCTGGTGGAATGCTTTTAGAATACTTTACAAACGTTTCTCATGGAAAATCTTATAAATTCTGCCAAAAGTTCGTGAGAACCGTTATATATGGAGCTAAATATTTTGCGAGGTATGCTATACTGAGAGGCGTCTTTGTCTAGTGAGATATTGCCCATTGAAAATACGTTACTGTTTGTAATATCCTTACAGCATTAACAAAAATTTTCTGTCAATTTCCAAGTTCACAAATACTGCCCTTACAAACTATATTTCAGTATCATCATCGGGGTCAGGTCTTCTGTAGCTGCGTCAGTAGCAGATATATTATTCGTTCATAGCAAATACATTATAGCTAATTCAGGGTTTTTCTTATTCAGCAGCGTAGCTAAATAGATTATATCATTACCAGATGGTATCTAAGATAAAAAGAAAACCGCAGAACAAGCTAATGGCGAATCTAACAAAGGAAAATATAAAAGTTGTGTAGCAATTTTTCATATCGTCTAAATATTCCGTAAAATAGAGTAGTGTTCGAATTATTGATGCATGTATTTCTGACAAATCAGTTTACCAAGCACTAGATGGTCAAAGGAGATTTATTACAATGAAAGTTCATGTTATTATTGTAAGAATAAGGCGTGTTTCAACATATTATTATGTTTTTCGTCATTCTGTGTTCGCTGTTTGCTTAATATTCACCTTTCATTGATGTTTTGATTTTCACTCTCACTGTCATTTCTTAGAGAAATGAGGTTTAGGACAGTGTTGCTGCTGCAGCCATTCAGTTTATCGTTGGCAACACTGTCGTTACTCTTTTCACAACTATCATCCCCGATTAATATTTCGCGAACTATTTTATACATGCTGAGCATGTTTCTGGACGTTATGAATTTCAAATGATGTTTCAGAGCAGAGGCAAAGTTATAAAAAAAACTACGAATTGCATGGAAAATAGTTTTCAGGATTTAAGAGTAAGAGGTATGATTACAAATAATTTTTTACACTTTAATAAATTTTCCTAGAAACACCCAATGGCATGCTCTGCAAGTCATATAACATAGTCTGACTAGTAGTCACGCGACAAACATACATTCACACAAACGCATTTACACAAACAAAAGAATTCTGTCAAGATCACGAGCTTAACGAAGATACCGATGTTGATGGAGATAGCAACAATAACAATAACAAAAAAAGCTGCGAGATGAGAAGTTGTTTCGAGATGAAAAAAGAAAACATTCGCCAACTCTCCATCCATCGTTGTAAAAACTGTCAGCCAATCTACACTCATGTAATGAGATTTCCTTTTGCCAAACAAACCCATTCGTTTATTCTAGATGGGGAGGGAGAGGAAGGGAGGTAAGGGTGGGGTTGTGGGGGGGGAAGGGAGGGAGATAAAATAAAAACCAGTCTAGAATAACGATGATAATCTGGCTGTGGGAAGCTCAAAAATATCAAAATTTCGTGTTTCAATTTCATGTAAAGATTTAGGGTACGTTTATATATAATTATAATTATATATATATATATATATATATATATATATATATATATATATATATATATATATATATATATATATGTGTGTGTGTGTGTGTGTGTGTGTGTGTGTGTGTGTGTGTGAGTAATTCCGTTGCGAAAACTCCTTTCACAGATGTAAATAAGAAATGATAAATAAATGCTAGGGACATCCTCCCAGGGCATAGGCGAGAGTGATTTTTCAAATTTGTAAACAATAAATAAAAAAACTTAACAGAATGAGAAGGAGAAGTAGCTGAAATATAGTGTCTTAAGTAATCGCATTTCCTAATGTCAGATCTACTTTAACGTTCCTATCCACTTTAAAACGTTTAAACACTTACTAAAGAAAAACGTGCTTTCCATAAAAATCCAGGAAACTCAAAAACAGACACCCTCTTTGAGTAAATACTGACTTGCTCCACTTCTTTTCCGTGCAAGGTCTTCAACTATTTCATAAACAAAAACCTTCGTTATTGAATCAGCAAAACCTAATTTGAAGTTTGTCATTGTTTTCGGATCGCTTCAGACTACTATTAATGAATTCGTCGTACTCACAATTTTGTCCCTTGCTTAGCTCGTTCTTTTGGGGACATACAAAAAATAGAGAGAGAGAGAGAGAGAGAGAGGAACGCCTCTGTTAGCAACAGTCATTTCTACTGGGAATCGAGTTGCTTACAGCTAGGGTTCATTCTCTCTCTCTCTCTCTCTCTCTCTCTCTCTCTCTCTCTCTCTCTCTCTCTCTCCTTAAAGGCATTTCCTTCAAGGATTCGGATTCCCTCTCGACTGTTTTTCCCCTGAAGAAGTTTTTTGTCTTTCAATTACTCCGGATTCTTTTTTTTTTTCTTTTTTTGATTCCTTTTCCTCGTTAACCTCGTACTGGGACCTTATCGCCGGTCCTTACTTGACTGTTAAAAGTACCGAATTTGAGACTTGGACTTTCGCCCTCAATAGAAAGGACCATTGATTCTGATACTCCGTAATTAAATTCTGTTTGTCGCAAACAAGTGAAGTTTTTTCGAGTTTCACTTCAACAAGGACGCCTGTTCGACTTGGTCCCCCTTACTGAAGGAAATTGTAATTATTTGATTATCCTGTTCTTAGCTTTTCTTACGAACAAAAACAGGCTAGTATATGCAAAAAATTTATTTTCTCGTACGAACAAAAACAGGCCATTATATGTAAAAAAATGATCTTTTCTCACGAACAAAAACAGGCAAGTATATGCAAAAAAATTAGCTTTTCTTACGAACAAAAATAGACCAGTTTATGCAAAAAATTAAACTATCACAGGTACTAAATTACCTGCTACTTCATCCTTCTCTGACAGTTCTGAGTTGATGAATAACAGTTAAAAGTAAACAGAATAAAGAGAACAAATTTACAACGGCTTAACAATTTCATACATAAACATACGATAACGAGCTTCTTCAATATTGTATACCCACGTTTGACAGCAAAATAAGATGACTTGAACTTTCGACTGCTTTGCCGGAAGAGGTTTTATGACTTTCAGTTTCGCAAGATGATTTGTATCTAATTCTCTTATAGACATCACAATGGGAAATATCGGATTTCTTGCTTGAAATTTGCAAAATTATCGAGGTTGACACAGAATTTGGCTAAGAAAAGGTTATCGGCGTTTCTGTTCAGTAGCTCCGTATGTGTGTGGTTTGTCGGTGTGTATATATTTACAAGTTTTACGTTTTCAGGGGTAAATAACTGTATGCATACTCAAGATAAATTAGAGAAATGTCAAGACAGACATTTCTCTACTTTATCTTAAGTATTTCTCTTACGCTGAATTATAAAAACACATATCTTTTGTGAACTTTCAAGTAAAGAACCGAAAAACTCTCCGTTACGTGAACGCCATATTTTATACATTTTTGGTAAAAAGATTAATAACAAGTTATTCGGAATTTAGAATTTATACAATCTATCGTTATTCTGTTTTGCATACGTAACCGTATATCTTATGATACGACAGGATTTCAGTGGAAAAATGTCTCATATAATACAATTGTTAGCCTGATTTTCGAATTCTGACCAGGAATTTCACTCACAAAAAATATCACTTGGCATTATAACTGCGATGTACCTTACATAGTTTCATCGTTTATATGCCTTGGTTTGTTTTTTTGTTTGTTTTTTTTTTTTTTTGCCTCAAAACCAAAAAAAATTTATTTGAAACTATATAAAAAGCTGACTGACATGCAAATTTGGTGCTCACTAAAAACTTTGAAATCCATACGTTGGTAATATTTGTTCGTAGAGCCGAAATTCTTAATAAGTGATTGGATGTTAACAATATCCAGGAATTATCCAGAAGGTAAAACTTTCATTTTAAACGGTTGACGGCACAGCAAAACCAGATAACCCTGTCCATTGTCGCCGTTTTCGAGATACCATTGAAGCAGCGTGGCGTCAGTGACCTTAGTAGCTGTTACGCCAGGAAAAAAGCAATAAATAATTAATTATTGAACCAGGAAGTCTTCAAACTTTGGGAAAAATGTACAAATCTTTAATGTAGCTCCTCTGAAGTCAAGTTTTTTTTCTAAATGCACGTGTGTTACCTGATATTTAACATAGATCACGCGCACATTTAAGTACAAACTGTACAAATTCGTATAACGTACATATGCAAATATGTACGCATAAAAAACGTCAAGAATGAGTGACCACTTTCAATCTTTTCGTCCTGTTGTGTAAATTGACACACATTTCCTCAACAAACATCTGTCTTCAATAGATCATCTGTTTCTCTCACAGAAAAGCCAGACTGCTTTAAAATGCGAAAGAAATATAAAAAGAAATATTGATCTCCCCTAAGTTACAACTGCCCCAGCAAGACAGTCATCCTTACTGCGATAAATTTCTAATACGTGTAGGACTCTTTCCAGCGCCCCCCCCCCAAAAAAAAAAGATTTAAATAAGAAAAAAAAAAAAAAAAAATCCGAACGGCATTTCCTTTCAAAGGAGCAATTTCGATCAATTCCGCGTGTACCTCGGGTTCCCGCAAGATCCCCCTGCGGTCATTGTTCAAGGCAATTCCAGTTAAGGGGACAAATGGCCAATTTCAACGCCATCACAAACTTCTTCCATCAACCGGCCGACGCGGCCATGGCCAGACTCCCGGGAAATTCAATTATATCTCAATATGGAGCAGAAATAAATGAGATGAGAAGAAAAGAAGGGGAGAGAGGGACCAGGTTACTCCTTAACAGAACCGAATGTGAATTGCCGACATTATTGAATTAATAGCTTAAAAAGCTAAAATTCTGTTTATGAAGTTGTTTGGTCACTAGCTGTTTACACATGTACACACTCACAAACACACAAACACACACGCGGGCACGCATGCACACACACACACACACACACACACACACACACATATATATATATATATATATATATATATATATATATATATATATATATATATATATATATATATATTTATATATATATATGTTTGCAAGTATATATAGATATGAATATACATGAATTCCTTTTCTGTCCAGTCTAACATCTCAGCCCCGTATATTATTCACGATTTTCTTGACGGACACGAGTCGATACACAATCCAGGTATATGACGGCAAACTCTTTTGAGAAGTAGCTCTGCTATGAAAACAATTTTATTCATAGCTGGATTACAGCATAGTAGCAAAAAGTCTCCTGTACGGCCGATATGCCAGGAAATGTATATTCATCAAAAGACTTGATTTTTATATGTGAAAATCATGTCTAAGAGAGTAAGTATTCAGCTATCATTCTTTCTCCTCTTACTTCCGTAAGAGGACAGAAAGAATTTTCGGTCGAACGGTGTTTGATTCTAATAGGCAGAATTATAACCTCTCAAACAACTACAATCATAAGGTTTGATGATAGCAGCCGAATACAAGATATTGATCATTGCCGCAAGAGCGTATAACGTCTTCCATTTTGGCATAGCTTCTGAGTTTTTTATATAAGTCCAAAATTGGTGAAATTCAATAAAGATTTAATTGGCTTCTGATAATAATGCAGATAATTCTGCTATTGCTAATAAACTGAATCATCTGCCACCTGTTATTGAAATTCATCGCTTGAGAACTTGTTAATCATGGGATAGTTATAACACCGGTTGTAACGTTCATATTCCAAATATCAGTTGATGTCATTCAGAGTAATGAAAAAGACTGATGAATCTTTTTGACTTTGTTATCTGTTACGCATATTGATAACTTCTGCAAGGACTGCTGTTATTAACAAAGGTAGCTGACACAACGCATGTAGTTGTGTCATATATCGATAACACTTAAAATTCTGAGTCTGCTTATGACAACGATAGTTCTAACCTGTCAGTAACATTTGTAGTTCGGTCTCCTGTCGGTCGTACTGAGAGTTGTTGAGTTGAAACTATCAAGGACGACGATATATTTGTCATAGACAATATTGGAAGTAAACAGAAAAGATAAGGAGAAGTGTCAAGCAGGCTTTGGTTATATCAAAAAGGGATGCAGGGAATCTAACTGGATACACTGTGGTATTGAAATAACCATGCAGGCGTTTAAGTTTCAGAGTCTCCCTGTTCTTGTCAGAGAAGACAGGAATGTTTTATATGAAATATGTAAATAAGCTAAGAGAGAGAGAGAGAGAGAGAATTAATAATGATATTTACTTTAGATTATTCTTGGGTTACATTGTTAAGAAATATTATGAAGTCTGTGAAAACTGAAATGTAAATCAGAGCACAAACTTTCTGTAACGGCATGACCTCTATCAGAAGCACTGAAACAGAATTTCAAAGGACACTCTAAAGCATAGGTAAACGAGAATACTTTGTCAAAGCCAGATAACATGTCCGTTCTCGGAGCATCGAAAAAGGTTTTACATATTCCGAAGGAAGAGGATTTGAGTTGGAATAGAAAGCTGGCACAGGTGACATGGATTACACGAGGGATCACATTCAGGGTTTTTGAAGGAATTCTGGTTTGGACAATCTTATACAGTATATCCAAGACGGTGTTCAAAAGCCAGGGTTCTTTTTCAGGAAAAAATGTAGTTTCCTGGTATGCCTCCATTTTCACAGAGCACCATAGCCCATTTTTCTATAGAGAGTGAGCATGACGCTTTCTTGTTTCATTTATCTTAATTAGGCCTAATTTTTTTTTTTTTTTGGGGGGGAACGGTGGGTGGCATAGCTGACCTGCAGAGGTTCTTTTATCATTTCTTCACCTATTAAATTCGAAGTATGGCAAAGAGTCGAACAGTACATTTAAATACCCGTTCCATCCGTCAATAAAGCAATTGAAAACGACCCCTTGACATAACACGTATAAAAACAAACGAAAGATACTTTTCCCGCTTCTGTTGAGAGCCTGACGCCACATCAAGCCAAGAAGACGTGTCCACGAGAACCCAAGACAAGAGGATTATGAACGGCGCTCATAAAGTTATCAGAGCGGGAAAAGACGAGGGAAGTTGGAATAGCCAAAGTAAATGCTAGAAGGAAGTTCAAGTGATGTCTATAGTTAAGTTTAAATAAACATTGCTGCTGGCTGCAGGGTATAGCACTGATCAAAAACTCCAAACCTGGGAAGTTAGTGCAATAATGATAACAGTGAAAAAAATCGTTACATCCAATTTGTTTTCAAGCAAAATTCTTTCTGTGGGAAACAGCAACAATAAACAGGTAATAAGCACCACGTCTAGATTTGCCTTTCTTACCAGTGGGTCCCATAAAGTATGTAAAATGGAGGTACATTGGTAAAGGTATGCAAGCAAATTGTACTGATGATGATAATCATAATATTATCGATGCAAATGATAATAAATATGAAAATATAAGCGATATCGTTTTGTGATGTATAAAGTGAATGTAAAGGCATACACTGTAAGTCATTAGTGTGATTGATTTAAAAAATATCTATTAAATGACATCATTGGCATATATAAAACATCAGAACTGCAGTACAAATTACACGACATGCTTAGAAATAAGATGAAACTGAAGATATAGGTAAAAAATTACCATGAAAAATCAAACGACTAAAATAAAAACATGACAATAAAGATTGAAAGAATATAGATAATCAGTAAAATGCAAACTAATGAAATGGCGAATATCACTGACTGTTTTCAGAATTGTTGTTACGGCAAATGTTTGTAGGAGCCTGGCAGGTGTACCTTCGATCGCTTTAATAATTCCACTCAGAAGGTACAGGTGAGATACGAAGACAGGTGAGAAGTTTCCTACATACACCTCTAAAGTTACGAACGCCGGTCAAGAATAACCGATCTAATGAAAGAATTATTGTATGGCGGTTCGCTACACTGCATCAGGGAGTAAGGAGAAATGTTGAGCGGACACATTTCGAATGTGAAATTGTTGAAAGTGTTCTGCGATTTATTCCGAGTCGCTAATAAGATTGGTACACAGATGTAAGCGTACATTCATGTGCGTGTGTGTGTGTGTACGTGTTTGCTAGAAAAATTACCCGACGTTTCATGTGATTCTATTGTGTCCCAGTTGACTTAAGCAGTGAATTGGTATCTATAATAATAATTAGTCGACTAAGGTGGGAAGCTAGCAGGATGACGAAGGTTAAAATAGGTGTCGTGTGTGTGTGTGTAATATATATATATATATATATATATATATATATATATATATATATATATATATATATATATATATATATATATATATATATATATATATATATATATATATATATATATATATATATATATATACACACACACACACACACACGTGCGCGTGTGGATGTGTGACTCTGGGTAGGTTTAGGCTTAACCAAATAACGCATTTGATAGCATCAGGAAACCGTAACAGCTTCGAAAACGCGGCACCAGATCACGATAGCCGTTTGCCATCTCCATCAGCGTTCAGGATCTACCTTTTCGCGCGACTTAGGCCAAACGACGAAAGTTTACTTCGGCCCGAAGACAATGAGCCTAGTAACAAGCGAGAAAAGAAGATTTTGGCGCCACTTTAACGACTTTGTTTTCTGTAGTTTTAACTTTTCCGGTAAATCCCGGAAAACCTTTAAAGGTGAAACTTAGGCGATCAGCTCTGAGCTGTGGATTAGGAGGGAGGACGTGGCTAGGTGAGGGAGGGAGTGAAGGAAAGAGAAGGAAAGGGTGAAGTGGCTGTGCGTGAAAGAGAGGGAGGAGAGGTTAAGAAAGTCATCGTACGTAGACAGAGAACTAGATGGACAGAAAGACAGTTTCATTAATAATTAGTTTTCATAAGGTTCAAGCCGTCACAAGAAGGAAAAGGAGAATGACAGACAGAATAAACAGATAGGCAAGAAGGACCAGTACTAGTATCAAGATACCATCTGTTTACTAGCTGTAGGCAAAATGAAATTAAAAAAACAGCGAAGGAGAAATCTTCTAAAATGCCTATTACCACATTTGCTCTGTTGAAATCGATAATCTGAGGATTACGTGGTTCAGTGAGTGTTTCCTCTCCTCTATTGCCAAGCTTTAGAAGTTTCTGCTTCTGTTGTCCCTCGCTAAGACTTTCCTCTCTTGAGGAGTCTGAACTTGGTCTAGCCCGTCTCCCGCTGTTAACCCTACCTTTCTTTCTTTTTCTCCTTATTCTTGTTCCCTTCCGTGCTTGGGACAGAAAAGGGCATTCATTTTTTATTAGACTGTAATAATCCGTAATTACTACTTCAATCCATTTTTCCTGTGATGAACTACCGAGAGTCAACAGAAGGTGGAGATGCTATCTGCATATACTAATAATACGTTGTTTAGTCTGCTGCCACCAGGGCGTCACTGCTTGCAGCTGCAGAGCCGTCTTTAACTGCCGGGAACCGCGGGAATTGAGTTAGTGCTAAATGTGTCGTGCAATTTTTTTCGTTCATTATCTTCATAATGGTGCGTTGTGGTTCTTATAATTGCTGAAATGGTTGCAGAAATTCTCCAAGAGAAAATGGAATATCATTTCACAGGTAAGCAAAACATACTGAAATTTATTTACCCACATAATTTTGTTCTAGTCAGTTGTATGCCTTGTCAGCAGTAGATATGTTTTCTCCGTTAACTTGTCTCTTATTTTCAGCATATTATTATGGCACATAAGTGCAGTGGTGAAATCAGAAATTCATTAATCTTATATATGCAACGTAATATAAACCAGAAAAGGATCTTGCTCATTGTTAATACTGCTTAGTAGTAAGTAAGCCTAAAGGTTGCTGGTTCCGTCAACTAGTCTCGTCTTTTAAACATGTTTCTGTGATGCATAAAGACACAGGTCTGTTGTATTCTATCAGCCATTAAGAATTCATTGCAGTATGTAGGCCTATAGGATACTGTCCATGCAGTCAGTATGTTAGTTTCAAACATAAAAAGTCGGTGTTGGAATTGTTGAATACAGTGCGTTTCATCAAGCTTGGTTTCTCAACGAGATTCCGAAACGTCACCTCCGTTAGATTATTCCAGGGTGGCATCACCAAGCCGTAGAAAACAAATTCTTTTATTCAATTCAAAGTAGAAATAGTTTAACAAATCCTTGTTTAATTTATGTTTTCACCAAATATGTCTTACAGAACAGAATAGCATGACAATGAAGTTTGGTAGCCTAGACTACATCTGTGCCCTCAAACTACTCATTTGGTAAGATTCTACATCATGTAAACCTTATTCTAATTACAACTTAACTTCGAATATATGAAAATAATTTTGTATGGTAAAAGTTACCGAAGGAATAAAAATTCTTTAAGAATGGTAACAATGAGAAAAACGAGGCTTGGCCAAACAAACGCTAGACCTATGCCCAGTGATTCGGTAGGCATTCTGCTTGTTTTGTCCAGTTAAGAGCAATTTCATTCCAAATAAGTCAAAATTGCTTCTTATGGTAATCCTTATATAAATTCTCTCGAAATATAGTTCAAAAGTCTTATTATAAGACGAAATGACTTTGCTAGCGTTTAAAGTCGTCGGTTTGTTTACTAGTGCTGAGCATGGCGGGAAAAAATCATATTTTGCCAACCGCGATTCAGATTCCCAGAAATACTGTATGTTCTGTTATCATCCTTTTTTCTTTCCCTGGATCGTAACATGTGTGATTAATGTCTTTTGTCTTATTGCACTCACTTTCACCCACATAAATCTAGGACAAACATCAAATACTCTTTCATACGTCACATAGTCGTAGCAGTACCAAAATAATTAGACCTATACTATCCCGGTATCTTTGCCACACCACACAAACTTTGGTATTTGTCCTGTATGTCAGGCACTTTTCGATGAGACTCCTCGAATTCTAAAATATCCTTTTTTCTCTCTAAACTTATCCACTGTCATTTTATACTTATTAACATCACAACGAGTATATCTTCCGTTGGATGTTTGAAGTCAAACAATACGATTCCCTCTCCCTGCAATATAAATATTATTATATGAATGTCCAGTTTGTATTAGCAGTTGTACACCATTTTTGAAAGAGTCAATAACGGAAAAGTTGGAAGTCCATCCATAAAGGGATTAACAACATTGAAAATATTTCCCTTGCCGTGAGATAAGGTATATTACTTCCGGAAACCGTTAAGTTTTTCCTGTAAAGCAATGTCATGTCTAGGGAATGTTTATAGAACATTTTCTGCTCAGAGTGACTTTTCTTTCATTTCCCACAATATTTGCGTAAACTCGTGTTACACTCTTATATATATATATATATATATATATATATATATATATATATATATATATATATATATATTTTATATATATATATATATATATATATATATATATATATATATATATATATTTACCTAGTTTTGTCATTCCATTGCAAAATCATTCCATTGCAAAATTCAAAACTATATTACAGTATTCCCATAAATATCCAAAATCTCTCTCTCTCTCTCTCTCTCTCTCTCTCTCTCTCTCTCTCTCTCTCTCTCTCTCTCTCTCTCTCTCTCTCTCATTGTTATTTTGGATCTATTGTAGATTTATCGGAATCTATTTCAGATTTATCTGTGCATCTTTCTGATGAGTGTGTGAATCAAAGGCAGTCTATTCCGTTTTCAATATGCAGTAAACATCGTTAGGGGCGCTTTAACCGTCACGGCGAAGTGGTTTTTATTCATATATATTTGACACCGGCCTTATTGTATCCTTTTTAACCGGGGCAGCAGCGCCTCGGTAACAGATGAAGGCATCATGTGGAAGAACGGAAAATGAAATTCCTCATTATTGCGTGACTGGAGAGAACTTGAAGTTTTACGACGATGGAATAAAATCGTACTTTTTCGTTTGATGTGGAGTTGAGTTTCTTCGGTAATAAATAGAGATATTACTCCAGACAGTGATGATAACACTAATTTTTATATTCTAATGTAAAAAGCTGCAGCCTGTAAAGAATGTATCTTTATTTACTTTTCCTTTTCTCTTGTTTCTTATTTTTCTTTTTTACTTTGTTTATGACTGCGCTAATAACACTCAATTTTATACGTCTCACTGCCAGGTTCTCAAGGCCGATGAACTTTGCCTTTTATTTTTGTTGACTAGATGAAGAATGTAAATAGCATTTACCTAACGCGCGCTTATCACATTACGAGTATTACTTATCTGCCACTGTGGAATCCAAGAAAAACATCTGTACGATCAAATATAGTATCTGTTAATCAGTGGATGTAGTGATCCATTTATTTCGATATCTTTGCATAGGTATATCTTTCTGTGTATCATTGTTTATCTTTCTGTCTACTTGTCCTTGCTTTTTTTTTTTGTATCTTCTTCCTTCCTAATTCAAAATTGTTCACGACTTGCCAAAAGGTTTATAAATATACATCTGAAAAAAATAATGATGCTGATGAGACGTTTAAAGCTTTTGTCAGAGTTTTTTTACTTGTTTTGACTCAAAATAGAATTTAAAAAGTTAAATATATCTTTTGATTATACACATCAGTTTTCAATAAATTCATTTGCAATAACAGATATAAGCCACTCAGTAAGTTTCATTGATTATTTTTCTAATAGAGCCACTCACATGCATCGCAATATTGCTTGCGAGCGAGCTCTCGGAAATCCACCTCATAAAACAAGTATGTTAATGGACCTTAACGTTTGCCTCGCAGGGTATATATACCCTCGCCATAAAGCATCGCAGTGCGTCAGGTTCAAAAATAAACCTTGTGGAATTTATGGGACTTCTGAATCTATTGCCGCATTTCCTGTATCGATAAGAGTAAATTGCGTGAAATCTATACGCTGCAGCTGGATACAATGCTGCGTTTTTCCGCGTTCTTCGTCTGTCTATATTTTTCATGATAACGATTTGCTTCCTGATAGAATGTGCTTGATGTTTAAAACTGAATATATAGATATATGCTCTTCAAAATTTTTGTATTTGATTTGTTTTGTTTTAAAAGAAAGAGGAATGTACTTGTCTGAAAAAAACTTTTATTTAAAAAAGCTTAACTTGGTTTCACTTGGGTTTCTGGATTTTTTTTTTTAACTTTCTTAAGAATTATTTAAAACTTTTTTGCTGATCATGTATTGACAAGTCCCACCTAAATATGTTAAGCACTTGATGATTTATTTATAAGATAATCCTTTTAAGCTGTGTATCGATCATCAATAACTTATGAAATTTACATGTGGAAAAAGAATATATATTCAGTATTCCGTCTGAAGGTGCCTTGTAATAATCATACCTTAAAAGCATTCTAACTCGAACGGTTTCATTACAGGGTAATAAATTTAGATGGATCTCCACAAATGCCTTGTCATTATCTTTCGATAAAGAACAGCTTCAAACAATCACATTCAGTAACAATTGACCTTATCCCTTTTAGTCTCTTCTTTTCTACCTACTCCCCTCCCTCCGTTATTCCTGGGGGTACATCTATCCATAGCTGTTAAAAACATCATTCCTTTATAATTTAAAAAAAAAAAAATTCCCAGTAAGTTATTTTCTTTAGGAGGGGTACCTTCAGAGAAGACCAAAAGAGCATTCACTTCACTGCCCCACTAATACTTTAACTGCTGAATCAGTATATATAACACGTGCAAAATCATTCACTATGAACGCCGACACAGAAGGCTAATCAGCAGGTCGTCAACCCTCTCTCCATACAAACTGCACCATTCAACTTCATCTTGTCCGTGTTCCGGCGCTGCATGGATACTGTGTCTCTTCTGGTCCAACAAGTTTTCCACTCGATCGACCCATCACATTCTCCGTTTCCAACTACTACTTCCTAAGACTCCTAATTACGTACTCTTTTCACTAACATTTTTCATTCTCTCCAGGGGACCAAACCACCTCAAGAACACTTATTCGTTTTTTCATCAATTTCTCACTCTTTCAGTCATCGTTACACTACACGTACTGCACAAGTATAATATTTGTATATCATGATTGATTGCTAAATTCAAAGGCTTACGTTGTGAACAGATAATGTTTACAAAGCATCAATACGCTATCCCGATTTATTGCGCTTCCCTCCTTTTGACCTCTTATCATACTTTCTCACCCCCGCCTCTCTCTCTCTCTCTCTCTCTCTCTCTCTCTCTCTCTCTCTCTCTCTCTCTCTCTCTCTCTCCCGGACCAAATATAACCTCAGTCTCAGTACGGTCTGTTTCATTTCGTAATCAGAGCATTTATCCGTGCGTTTATGTAGGATAAATTAAGATCACCATCTGCCAATCAATTATCGCATATATACATATATATGCATATATATATATACACATATATATATATAAACAAATACATATAAACATATACATATATATATAAACATACTCCAACATTCGCCCTCATTCCCTCCAGAGAGGGTGGCGCCAGAAGGTCACAGCTTCCCGGTCTCTCAACAAGGCTCAGGAACCAGGATAGACAGATAGATAGACGGCATTTCATTTCCTGAGTCGAGATAGAGTACAAAATCAAATGCATATTCCATGCCATGTCTATTTCCTGCTTCACGATTTCAAAACACCACGGCCCGTAATCTCTTTCAGAAGCTCATATGAGATGCGATAATAACAGTGGACAGGAATGTTCTTCGCTGCTGCAGCAACAGTTGGGTAATTTCCTCTGAACATGAACTGCTTTTAAAAGGAGGAACAGATTCATAGCTGGAAGAGCGTGACATTTCAAAAGCGTTTTTATTTGTAATTACATTTCAAAGGGCATTGTTAGGAGTGATTTGTGCATATTCAAGTGATGTTCATTTTGCATTCGTGGAGTATGTTGCTGCGAGTTGAATTTCGATGATATAGTCGTTGAATGTACAGCTGTATAAATCATGCATATTGTCGTATATCGACTGCATATATATATATATATATATATATATATATATATATATATATATATATATATATATATATATATGTGTGTGTGTGTGTGTGTGTGTGTGTGTGTGTGTGTCTGTTTGTGTATGTATGTGTGCGTGTATAAACATACGCCTCTTTCTACTTTTGGAAGGGAATGGCGCCAGAAGGGTATAGCATTTTCGTTTGTTAGCAAATCTTCTATCTAAATATTAATATAGACAGATAGATAGATAAATAAATAGAGATATGTGTGACCTCAACTAGCCAACTTAAGACACACGTTAGTTGTAAACTGGACAAAGAAGGACAGAATAACCTAGAAATGGACAAAAAATTGGATGGTATGTCATTATCTCGTGACGACTGACGTTCTCAGTATTGATATGTGTCATATGTGCCCATACGAATTTGCGTTGAAATAATACGCTCTCGAGCATTTCAGAATATGTCAAATGCTTTAATTACACAAATAAAATTCAGTTCTTCTCAGTTACAAATTTTCTTAGGTAGATAAATGCTTTCACGGGTAGGAGAAATTGCTGTTCAGCATTCGAATTTCCGTCGACTTTCTTTGCGTGACTAAAATATAAATATATTACTGTTTTTCCATATTTTTCATTTCACTGGAAAAAAAGTCAGTCTTTCCCCTGTCGAATCGATAGCTTTATTCCCCCTCCGTGACTTCACCTTTCATCATTTTTCGTGTTCTTATTCCTCTTTCACCTTTGCTTTTATGTATGGGAACTCAATTTTTCCTTTTGAAACGCCGAACATCAACGGAAAAATAGATCGAACTTCAAACGTAAAAAGCACAACTTTAAACTCAATAAATGGCTACTTCAAACTCAACAAAACACAGAAAATTCAAACTACCACCTGCCAAGATCGTCCTGAGCAAGGGATTAATATTTTTCGTGAGGGGGGACTATAATCTTTACTTTTTATTGAAAGAAAACAGTGTTAGAACATTTTAGTAAAATATCTCATTAATATTCTGGTCCACTCTTTCCACCTTTTTCCTGTCATCTTTATCGTTTCCATTGCCTTGACCATGAAAACTGATCTTAATTTCAAGAAAATGTTTAAGAATAAGTCATTTTTATTTCCTTAAGCTTCTTTCACATTTTGTTTTTTATTTTTGCCATCATCGTCCTCATTTTTATCTTCTTCGAAAGAAAAGTTAAATTCAGTGATAAAAATTTCCGTGGAGAAAACGACATCAGTGTTTTCGCCCACTTCTGTCCCTCATTATATTTTACCTATTACCCACATTGTTTTCCTTTGAAAAGGAAAAACATAAATTTATTTTATAGTTTATTAGCGAAAGAACCGTAATTGTTTCAGTCCATTTTTTGTACATTTCCTTTTCATATCATAAATATTTTCTAGCTTTTAGCTCCTGTTATCGTTATTAACTCCCTTCTCATGAAAGGGTAAAAATAAATTCAGCGAATTCATCACAAAGCGAAACGATATCGACCCGCTACATAGGAAGCATTTGTTAAGAATAATGAAGTCATTAGCGGTATTAAAGACCAGCAGTTGCGTGTAACTGCAAATCATTCCTTAATAATCTCATCTGGGAGAATTGCAATCGGAGAATGTTTTGAGAGAAAGCAGCTTTCTCCTTCTTCCGAGAAAGAAAGTAAATTTCAAAGAAAATCCTTTGACAGATATTGCTTCTTGGCGAAAAGAACTGGTGTCAATGACCTTTAATGTCAGGACGCCAGAGGACCTTAAATTAATCACTGACTTTATTTTCTTTCTTGGTGATTTTGATTTCGTTAAATCCAGGGATAATCCCTCAACGAAAATAAAAGTTGTTTTAACTTGTTCCTAATCTTTTATTTTTCGTCGTAAAACACCTGTGTTGAAAAGGTCTTTTATGAACATTTTATTTATATTTTTATTTGTTTATATATATATATATATATATATATATATATATATATATATATATATATATATATATATGTATGTATATATTATGTATATATATATATATATATATATATATATATATATATATATATATATATATATATATATATATATATATGTTGCATCAATATACTGTGACTGAAATAAGAAGTAAAAGCCACAATAATGTATATGGGTGACTGTATTATTTCTAACCTTTTTTGTATTTTGAAAAAGACAGTCGCTCATATACACTATTGTGGTTTTTTATTTATATGTACGAACTATATATATATAATATATATATATATATATATATATATATATATATATATATTATTAGTTTAATTATTTGATTATTTATTTAATTATCATTACACGCTTTTCTGTTAAGTCAAAATGCTGAAACATCATTTACATTTCCTTATTCTCACTCCGTATGCAAAGAAATTTAAAAGATGACTCTTTTTTTTCCTTAATCTACCACAGCGCTAGGAAAGAACAAGTCCCCCCTTCAGGAGTCTGGATTTTTCACTCTTCTGGACCTCACTTTTCTCTGAATTTTGTTTTTATTCGTTCGTCTTCGACCTTCGCTTTCGTTTATGGTGATATTTTTTCTTGAATGTTGAACAACAATAAAGGAGAGGAAAATGAAGCACGCAACAGTAATAATTCATTTTTTACCGAAAGGAAATAAACTAATACCATTTTTAAATAAAAAAAAAATTTTTCCGTCCAAGTTTTCCCAATCATCGTTTTCCTCGTACATAGTTATGATCGTGACTCTTTTAAGAATAAATCCATTAATTTATAAAAAGGAAGAAATCTGAGAAGAATGGAGCATTTTCATTTTCGTCCATATTTCCCACCTATCTGTGGTCATCATTACCTTCATTCCCTTGCAAGGGCAAATATAAATTCAGTGGAGCCACTGTAATGTGATACGATATCTCTCCGCTCAACAAAGTATTTATTAAAGATAATGGGGTAATTAATGGCGTTGGAGGTCAACGTCGGTGTGCGATTGCAAGTCAGCTCTTAATGATCTCATTTGAGAGAGTTGCAACCCAAGAATGCCGGAGGGAGGGAATCTTTTCTCTTTTTTCCGGACGAGGTTGGGAAATTGCGATGAAACTCTCTTGGCGGATATCGCTTCTTGTTGAAGAAAACTGGTGCTTAAATTAGGTTACTATTAAGATTTGTTGTCCAGATTTTATTATCCTTCCAATTTTTCTTTGATTTGGGGTTTCTTTTTTTTTCTAGTAATGAAAGAATTGTTCAAGAACATCAAAATTTACTAGGGTTCTTTTTTTTTTTTTTTTTGTCCTATCTTTCTATAAGGGTTTACTTTGCTCTCTTTGTTTTTATTCTCAATAATTATGGTAATATAAAGAACATTAGCCTACCTAAAATTTTTATTTATTATTTATTTTATATTATTTGGCCAAGTTTTCTTCTATGTATTCATCATTCCTGCTTTCTCTTCCACCACATTTACTATTGAGACAACATCCAGATAGTTTTAGAAAAATCAGTAGTAAAGCAAGCTCGGTGTACATTTTTTTTTTTTTTTTTTTGAAAAATAAATATAGGAGAAAATGTGACGTAAATTCATTCCTCGGTACGACGTGCGGCTCTTTTCCTAATAGGATAAAAGTATTATTTCTGTAGGGAATTTGTCTTTTCTCAGTCAGATGTAGGAGTTCTTTAGTGTGTTTTCTTGGGAGTATTTGTTCGTTCTTTCTCAGTAGAACGCAAAATTTCGTAAAGCATGTAGTAACTTCATTCTTACAGACGAGTAATTTGTTTCTTCCTCATTCGACCTTATTTCCACCGTTTTTGGAAGTATCATTGTTAAAACGCTTAAACCTTAAAAAATTAAAACCATTCTAGCCAAAGAAATCACACAAAATTTGGCATTCATGAGGAATTCGACTTTAAAAGGCAGAATTTCATTTTTATGGTTTTTGGACTTTCATGAAAACAAAACAGATTCTCTCTCTCTCTCTCTCTCTCTCTCTCTCTCTCTCTCTCTCTCTCTCTCTCTCTCTCTCTCTCTCTCTCTCTCTCTCCCCTTCCTTGAACGAGTATATTTACCTACACATATAAGTACATGATTATTATGCTTTGTGCTTAGGAGAAAATATGACACTAATATAACTTTCTATTTCATTCTCATGATCCGATTGTTTTCCTGTTTTCCTCTGTGCCCTTTGGAGTTCATTCGTTCAGAACTGATCGAAGAGCAGCGTAATTTGACATTCTTCCTTCCGTTTTGTTGCCCGTCTTCCTTTCGTTTTACAAAATTTAATTGTACTTAGTGCATACCCCAGCTATGGAAGTACCGGTATTTGTGAAATTCTAGTTTTTTCCCGTCTGACATTTTCCTAGATTTCTTATATTATTATCAAGCAATGAAATGATTCTACCCAAAACTAGAAGTTGCCATTGATATATATATATATATATATATATATATATATATATATATATATATATATATATATATATATATATATATATATATATATATGTATGTATATATATATATATATATATATATATATATATTCTATATTAAATACGTTTGAGAATATTTGTAAATTCTAGTTTTTTCCCTGTTTGACATTTTCCTAGATTTCTTATATATCATTATCAAGCAATGAAATGAGTCTACCCAAGACTGGAAGTTGCCATTGATATATATATATATATATATATATATATATATATATATATATATATATATATATATATATATATATATATATATATGTATATATATATATATATATATATATATATATATATACATTATATATCCTTACATTGTCGTCAGTAATACGTTTGAGGGTATTACATCCTCCTCAGTCTCCTCCATGGACCACTTAGTCAATAACTTACGAAATTGTGGGTTCTGCTTAGCTTTTCTCACATTGTCGGAAATAAGTCTGGGGTATTACGCCCACCCCAGTCTCTTTCATGAACCACTTAATCAAAAACCTACGAAAAACCAAACACACCGAATTCAGAAACAGACACGTAAACAGACGAATGCCCACAGCTAAACCCTGGAGGTAAAATTGCCATAATGGAGCTGGTCCCTTTCTCCACGAAATTCTGTCTAAATCTCGCTCTGACACCGTAGACAGCCCTCGCCTTTGTATACATTTCAATTACCCAAACAGGTATTGGCTGAAATAGCCTATCAAGACCCACTCTACCTGCTAACTGCAGGAAATAACTCCATTATACGTTTCAATGAACTGCTATATTTACCTCCGTTATTGCAAGGAATATTGGAAAGAGAAAATAGGAAACGAGGCAATAAAAGTAGCTTTTTTTTCTTTCTTTTATAAAGTTCTTTTCTGTTCATGATATATTTTCCAGTATGTAACAGTGATAATCTGCGATTGACAACTCTTATTTTAGACTTATCATCACCCATCCCTGGGAAATCTCGTTCACCACCGGCCGTAAATCATCTCAATCCGAGCTCGAGGGCCGTTCTTAACGTTCTTATGGTCTGTTTTTTTGCCCTCTCGACCTTCAGTTATATTATAATCATTTTTCATATTATAGGAATATTACTCTACAGCAATTCGAACAACTGGACTTACAAAAGCTCAACAATGATACAGAAAATCAAACGAATTTAGAGCAAGGTTGTGTGATGTAGTATGTAATGTTTTGTTTTTTGCTTGTAGTCCCCAAGTTGCGTGTCGTGATGAAGCTATTTTTTTATACATTTTTATCTGTTTTCCTTTCACTATCTCTAATAGGAATTCAGAGAGTCTATTTATTTTTTCCAGTGAAGTTAGTCATGGAAGAGTTATAAGTTTCGCATCCAAATGTGGAAGAACGAAGTTTCATTTTTTGAGTTTCGATCTTCAGAAATTTAAATCGTACGTACCTTTACCATAGATTTAGTTGCAGCTTTAAAAAAATAAACTTTCAGCAAAGTCTGATGTAGGTCATGTCTTTTTTCAAGTTGCTGAATTGCATGCAAGTACTGAAAACTAGTTTATGAATATTCAAAATAGTACGTCTATGTCATTGGGTAGAGGAATTAATTTTCTGAGCTTTTACATATATGCCTGCAATACAAAGGGAATCGAGTGGTATGTGGTTAGAGCGTTAGATGGCCTGCTAATGAGCTTACTACACAGGTATGTGAAGATGTTAATGTTGTGATTCTACCATAATTCATCAGTGAAAGTATGAAGATGTGGTAATGAAGGAAGTGGTCTCTGAAATTACCCACTGTTTAAGGAAATGTGTGCGTGTATATGTGTAAGTATGTATACTAATCAATTTTCAACTTCGTGTAATATAGGATGACCCCATAAAACACAAGAGCGTAACTATTAAAATATTCATCTTTTAACTACTGCAAAGAGCGAAGCAAACAACACATACAGAACATAAAGCATTGTAATCAGATGTCAGCAGTTGCCAAACATTGTTGGGAAAAAGACTACAAAATAGACTGGGAAAATATGAATTTATTGTACAGGAACACCAATAAAACGGCCAGACTGGTTGTAGAGAACGCCTTCATAACATGCGCTAACAACACAATGGCAGGGAACACTGGAAATGACTTTGAAGACAGCATATCAAGAAAAGTTGTGTACTCCACAGTAATAAAGAAACAAAAGTATACAAGAGGACGCACGGAACATGTACACCTGGAAGAAGGCGCTGGCAGCGAAAAGCCAAGGTCACGAGGGCGGGGTCACACAGGAGGAGGGTAATGAAAGGATTAAAGAACCTAACACACAGATATAAATACAGCTGGACTACGTGCCTGGTCATTGTGCGGATACTTGACAATAAGGACTGTTTGTCCCAGAAAGCTTGTAACTTTTTTAAATAAATATCTCTACCAGATACCATCCAGTTTGAATGAGGTCCTGTTAGTAATTGTACAAATGCACAGAACAATTGTGTATTTGATAAAGTTAATATATATATATATATATATATATATATATATATATATATATATATATATATATACATATATATATATATATATATATATATATATATATATATATATATATATATATATATATATATATATATATATATATATATAGATATATATTAAATTAAATACATATGTATTTAATATATTGTATATACTAATGCACTGAACAATTGTGTATGTGATAAAGTTAATATATATATATATATATATATATATATATATATATATATATATATATATATATATATATATTAAATACATATATATATTAAATATATATATATTTACCCCACTTCCTGATTTTTAACGTAGGAATGCTTAATCCTTCTGGCGTCACTCTCTCGAAAAGGGGGGGAAGGGTATATGAGGAGAAATGTGTATCTTTCTTTTGCGTTTAACCTGAAACCCCCACTTACTAACGTTCCTGGCTTCAGTTAATTATAATATCCTTTCAGCTTTTAAAGCATAATGAGATGAGTCTTATCGTGCAAAAACACGTTTGTTTTTATTAATTATTCATATGGCAAGGCAATCTGTGTTTTGCTAGTTTGTGGGCGTGTGTTGTGCTTTAAGGAATGTAACAACATTTCTGTACTTCTGTTTGTCAGATTATCTCTGTTTAATTGTTCGTTGGTTTGCATCAGTGTCAGTATTTTTGTGCTATTCATGTGCGTGTGTGCTTCAATGTTTTCTGCGTTTGATAAGCTGTTAACGTAATTCTAGTCGTTACACCCCAACGGTTACTTATGAAAGAAAGATGATGGATTGAAGTATAACCTAAACAGCATGCTTTTTTCATAATGTATAAATATTTTCAACGAAATGTGTCAGGATTATGTTCTGGTATTGTATTACTTACTGATATTATTCATGAATGCAAACGGCCGCGTGGAAGCAACAAAAAGTCATTAAACTGTTTGGCAAACTTCCTAAGAAAACACGGAAACAAATGAAGTATCAGTGGAAGATATTTATTTATTTGTTACTGTATGTGCTTCACCGTCAAGAATCCCTTCTGTGTGTAGTATATGCAGCCCGCTTGCGCATAGTTACTGCCCCTGGGATAGCCTCGTGTCGCATCGTAACAAGTATTCAAATAAACGGTTAAGCAATCTGCATACCTATGAAGTCTGGTGTTCTCATTCCCCGTGGAAATGGGGCGTGTGTGTGTGTGTGTGTGTGTATGTGTGTGGTGGTGGTGGTGGTGATGATTGGGGGTGGGTGGGGGAGGTTTGCATAAATATTCGCCCCTGTATCGTGATGTTCGACAGGGTCCCCTGCGCTAGTATATGCGAATTAGAGTAGTTGAAAAACTCTGTCTATCTATCTACAGAAGAACTGTGTATGCACATGGTAAAATGTAGATGCAGCATGACAGTTTGGACGATGTTATCTCGGAGTTGTTACTTTACCCTTCTCTTATTTTATCATCTTTCTTTCGCTTTTTTTGGTTAACTTCAAGGATTTTTTTTTTTTACCGAAAATACTTTTCGTAGTTTTTTAAAGGCTGGACATCGACCAAGATTATGAACAATAATATAATTAATTTTCTTTAACCAAGATCAGTCTTATCAGAAAACTGAATTGTTGGGTCTAAATCATAGTTTCTAGGAAAATTTCCAAATACGCAAGATAAAAGCTTTAGTTTCAGTTTCAAAATGGAGTGACTGATGTTTTTGGTGAAGACTCAGTTCCCACCCGGGTGGGAACGCGCATTCCGCTTAGGACCCCTAATTTCAAAGTTTATTCTTGAATTTAAACAGGCAAAACATTCTAGAATTATCGGCCTCATTAACACTTACAAAACACGAAGACTCGGGGACTGCAGACCTCCGCCAAGGCTAGGACGTTTTCGATATCTTCACGGGTCTGGTCCGTAATCGTCGTTGGCAAAGAGAGAGAGAGAGAGAGAGAGAGAGAGAGAGAGAGAGAAAGTTACATTCCCATCTCTCCCAAAATCATATCACAAATTAACAGTCAGAAAACCCACCATTTGATGTATTTTTCGGAAATCCATATGCACAACTTTTTTGGGTAATCCTCTTAAGAGACAAACAACCAAGCAGACTAAAAAGAAACTAACCAAACCTAGATTATAACTTCCTTCCACCTTGATTATCGGAGATAATAACAGACAGTGAAGAGATCTGAGAATGGTCCTGTCCTTACTGGGATGAGAGAGAGAGAGAGAGAGAGAGCAAGCGCATACATTTTCAAGTATATGCAAGGCAATGTGCATTTGCATAGATAACATACATTCATTTACCCATATTAATACAATGCATAAACTCGTACGTACAACAATACTGTTTAGCTTCCGAAACGAACGAGATAATTGCGTATTTATACACTTGAAAAGGCATGGCTACGTAATGAAACATTTTGTATTTATGAAAAAAGTGTATAAACTAATTCATACATGTGCATGCATCTACTTTTGTGTGATGCATGTTGGCAAGACCTTTGCAAGTATATAAGTAAGAAAAAGAACCTTTATTCCGCAGATTCCCGAGGGGAAAAATGTAAATAGAAATTTTCAATCGAAAACAGAAATCACCAAAGCATCACCTGCTATTCCGTTCATGATCAGCAAGAAAAGATGAGGAAAGCTGACGAATTACGGAGAGGGATATGAGCTCAACACTCGTTCCGAGAGTAAATGAATGTAGCAGTATTGAATGCAGCGTGGATGGTGTTGCGATTGTCTACACTAATAATGCAGGAGTGGTCTGTGTTTGCAGATTAAATTGATACGTGAGCAGATGCTGGCCTGACGTTAATTCTGTTTATTGTGATTGCAATGATAGAAGAGAGAGAGAGAGAGAGAGAGAGAGAGAGAGAGAGAGAGAGAGAGAGAGAGAGAGAGAGAGAGAGAGACTAAATTAAGAATGGCAGTGCAGTAGCAATTCTCATTGCTGGTATGACCGGAAGATGCACAAAGACAAATAGACAGACTGACAGATAGATTAGAAATACATCTGTCCGTTCTTTTGAATTAGAAACGGGTTTTTAATAAAGTTTTATATCTTTTGGATCTTTCTATCAACAGTCATTTACCCCGAATTTCCTAAGAACTACTGTACATTGCCTATTTTGAAAATGAAATATTTGATTAAACATGGCCTCCTGCCTCAGGAAAACACTTCAAGTGGTTTGTTTATGTATCTTGTAACCGATATCTTTATCTGTTCTCTTCAACTACTTACATTCCACTAGCAAACTTCTCAAGATGGCACTATTATGAAGCATTGTCCGAGATCGCTTTGCTTGTATAACTCAAAGTTTATAGCCGGCAATATCCTTATTACACAAACACATTGTCCACGTATTGCTGTTAGTGTCCGTTACTTTAGGGAATGAATACACTTTTATTATGAAAGTTATATTGATATTTGTGATGATTGTAAACCAAAACGCTTTCAGATTATTTTTATACTTTACATAATTTATTTTAGATATATTGTAAATGTTCCTACTTTTTTCAGACAGGAAACTCATTGCCTCTAACGGTAATAATCTCAGAAGACAGTCACTGAGAATTCTTTTTATAGTTCCCAGCATTCCCTGCACTCCTGAATTCCTTTGCACTCTTTTTATTAAATAATGGGTACTTGAGATCTGCCTAGGCCATGGTGGAAGAATGTACACTGTACCCGGGTCTGGTTATCTTTGATGTGGTTAGCTGGTATTTTGTGGCCCTTTATTTCATATACAGTATTAGTTTTATTATATTTTGTCTTAGTGGTATACATGCTTGCTATTTGATTTATTTCATTTCTTTTTTTCTTTTGTAAAGTATTGCACTCTTCATATTTCAGTTTCACAGTTTTATCTCCGCCTTATTGACGTTTACCATCCACTTATCTTTGCTCTTCAGTCCATTTCGGTCTTCGTCCTTCCTTCCGCTTCCTCCTCCTCCTCTTCCTTCTTCCTACTCCTACTCTTCCTCTTCAGTTCATGTTAATGATTATAATCCAACTGTGCACAAACCTTCGAAAGGCTCTTATCTCTTCATTTACCACTATCTGTGATATTCCCTCCCCCAGATTGCTGTTCTGACTAAATAAGAACCTGAATATTAGCATGATTTGATGCTCTCGTAATTACTGTTTTCTATAGAACCTTGGCTTAAAGCATTTTGAACCCTTCAGACTTGAAGCATGAAATATTCTCTGGGTATATATATAAAAAAAGAATCAGTAAACGCCTTAACCAAAAATGGAACGTTAAACCATCCTTTTGAAAGGAAGTTCGACGGAATGGCCAAATCCTTTATTTTCCCTCGTTTGATTTCGATAACCAGACACTGAATAAACAAACAAATAAAGAAATAATGAGTCTGAGGGAAGAAAAATTCGGTATGAGATAATGGGCAAAGGAAAACTTGCGGGACAAAGCCTGCAGGCCACCTCATTGTCTCATTAGATTCTGTTTATTTAAAAACTCTCTCTCTCTCTCTCTCTCTCTCTCTCTCTCTCTCTCTCTCTCTCTCTCTCTCTCTCTCTCTCTCTAGACATATAGCCCAAGACTTCTTACCACTGGCAGACAACGCTGTATCTGTTCGCAATTTTTTTCTCTTTGAATGACAGCTGCATTAGTCTTTCTGGAAATCCACATATCCCAGAGCTGTGAGGTCTTGATGGAGAGCTTCTTTCGCCCTCCTATACATCAGGAAATGGGCCCTGCAAAGAAACAAGCAGATAAATCCCCTTTATCCAGCTTCAAATCACTTTCATGCGAGGAGTTATAACACTTATTGCTTGTGAGGTTCTTGCTTAAGCAAAGATCGCTTTAATCTTTTATCTGTTTTTTCGGATTTAAAAGGGGAAAAATAGCGTCGCATTAAAATAATGAAAAAATTTTAAAGTAAGATACTGTAATGATTTATAGAAACATTACATTAGAAACTAAAATTTTGTAAACGATAAAGGATCACAATATGATAAAAACTGGTTTTCTTTTCATCACCGGTATAAAAATTTGTTAACATTCTCCAAAGGATTTCTAATATTTAAACAATTTTCCACGAAAATCAATAAAAGCTAGGATTTCGTAAATGGATTGCAAGAGAAGTTCAAAGGGATCTCATTTTCTTTTCAGTGACTGCGTTATTCCCTTGTTGAAAGTCAGTATATTTTTAATAACTATGGGGTAATTGACAGGGGAAATTATCTAAAAGGATGTTTTAAATGATATTCAATATAATAATTGATAATATGAAAGATAATTCCACGTACATTTGAGATTCCCATGTGAAATGATCCTCTCTGTATTGAGGTCGTGGTTCTGATGAAAAGGAGAAAGGGAGAATAAGAGGGAGTGGCAGAGAAAGAGAGAAAGCGCCTATGTTTCGCAACTTCTTTAAGCCATCCATAATCTTGGTTCCTCCTCTTCACTTTTTCTGTCGTGCCTGATATCATCGTCTATTCCAAAATCTTGAGGAATACCTCTTCGGGAGCCGGACTTTTCTCTCACTCAGAATTCCTAATATTCTTCATTTTTCTCCCATCGAAACTTAAGAATGTTTCCACCTAAGTATATCTGAGTATACCCACGCCTTCAAAAATCTTACTGATATCTGTGTAACTCAAATTACTGAACGCATGAAGAGTTTTATATAGAATGCCCTTATGATGAATTACACCAAACCAGACTTTCTTTATCTTTTTATTCGTTTAAAATAGAAGATATAATTGTCGAATTAAATGATTGGCTGCCAAGCAGCATACTGCATACTGATGTGTCTGCTCCAATTATTAATTCAATAAAACCTCGTGGCAAATTGCTAACGAAAAACCTTCTTTGTCTTCGCTTTAGCATAAAAGTAAAAAAGAAAATCGAATAATGCGATAATCTGAAAACAGAAAGAGCCAGCCAGAACAACAGTGCCATCATAACACGGTGCCATCACGACGTTAATGTTACACTAATGAGGCCAAGTTCCGTATAGCTGCCACCAGTTGATATCCACTGAACTCCGTTAATACGAACCCTAATTATGTAAACAGTCTTATCTGTTCATTAAGGGCTGTTAGTGGCTTGATACACCTGGTCCGAAATTTTGTGACTTCATGGTAATGCGTGCTACGTAATTGAGCTTAAATTTTTCTCTCACTTTCAATCTTGCTTTCCATTTGCATGTTTGGTGCTCGCAAACAGTAGATCTCGAATTTTAGATGCTTGTTGAGAGGGAGAGAGACATAGAGAGAGAGTCACTGGAACTTTGTTTTCTGGTTGGTTTTTCATTTGTTTCATTAATTTGTAACTTCATCACTATAAGACATATGTATATATATATATATATATATATATATATATATATATATATATATATATATATATATGTGTGTGTGTGTGTGTGTGTGTGTGTGTGTGTGTGTGTGTGTGTGTGTGTGTAGAATCTACTGGTAACCTTTTACCAGATACATCCGTAATTGTAATAGCCACAATGCCCTCTTAACTTCTCGAGTTTTTCGCTTTTTTTGATACACTTGTCACTACAAAGACTAAGACCGAAGTGCAAGAAATTGAAGTGGTTGTGATGTCCGGTATATGTATATATATATATATATATATATATATATATATATATATATATATATATATATATATATATATATATATATATATATATATATATATATACTCGTATATATAGCTGTGTGTGGGTGTATGTGGTCATTGTACTTTTCAAAAATATAAGCTCTGCAATAGTACAAATTCTCTATTGAGATATTGAATATATGATATTAACCAAAGTGCACTCTTATTTCCAGTACCCAGTCAAAAAGAATTTTTAAAAATCTGAGTTAAAATTGAAATGTAATATTTTTTTACCAGCTACCAGCTATTCATTTTCTAAATTCATTAAATATTCAGATTAATTAAATTGCTAACCCTTTATAAAAAAGACTGTCAGTATTATAAAAATTCTCCACGATGAACAAATGTTTTTTTTTATTGATTTACAGTTTTATAACTGTCTTATGAATAAGGCAAGATTTTTCGATTAATTTTTGTATCCATTTGGAAGGTATAATTCAGATCTTTTTTCCTTATATTCAGGTTACTTCGTTTGAATTATATAAAAAAACAATATCAATGAATTTTCTTCATAAAACCATCAACAATCGGTATTACAGTCGTTATGAGCATTTCCGTGGCACGTCCTCGACAGTACCCTATATATTTATGATTATTGAATAACTGGGGGTAACTAAATGAACACAATAACAACAATTATTTTTATTTCGATATGCTACAATAAATGTGGCTGCATGATTCATCCTGAGAAATCATTATCATCAAATCTCATAATAACTGAAAGAGATGCATTTGATTTTAAATGTGCAGTCTTTTTTTTTTGGCCAGCAATATTTTTATAACATGTAAGTTATTCTTTCTTGTTGTAGTCGCTTTTCTTTTTATTTTCACAATGGTTTTACCGAGCGAGTTTGTTTGATCAATTTGAATTAAATTTTGAAGTAAGAAAATGTTCATTGTGCAGTCACTATTATTATTATTATTATTATTATTATTATTATTATTATTATTATTATTATTATTATTATTATTATTATTTCCACGTCAGCCTGCGAAATTGTTAAGAAAAACCAAAGCAAATTACACTGATGCAAAATGTAACAAACCACTGCATGCTTAGATGAGTTTTTATATCATCACCAAAGATATAATTTTCTATTCGGGTTTCACATTCATCTAAACGCCCCCATGCCTCTCATGCCGTCTTAAAGAAAAAGCGAAACTGCAATCGGCAACGAGCAAACAAAATGTCAGATAAAAACAAAAGTCGTCTGCGCTGCGTACCCTAATGTCTCCCGCTATTTGTCGGAAAACAAACGAGCAATGGCAGATGCTTAAAGTTCTTGACAAATTTCCCTAATCTCGTAATGTGATTATATTCTGGTTATGAGTCATACTTTAATAACGACTTACCTCGGAGCCAAATTGCCGCTCGTTACGTATCTCATTATCATTACCAGTTCCCGCGTGCCACTTTAAAACGATCTCTCATCCTAAGCCCTGGCGAAGATGCCAAAGATATTTCGGGCAAATACATACAAACTTCGCGGAGCAAATGCGCTTCCTCCTCGTAACGTTATGTCAATAATACCTTTTATGGCAAATGTGTTTCTGTGGCTGTTATCTAAATGCAAAATTAATGTCACTCTGACACGACTGAGAAGGAAATTTGAGTAAACTGATAAAAAGTTGGTACCTAAGAAATACTGTGATAAGATGAAAGGTAGACATCCGATTTTGTTCTCATTTTATAAATGAAATGAACATCGCTATTAAAAGATATTGAGTCTATTCATTCTAAATTGTCCTTGCAGATCAGTTGCTATGCAGATAATACGTCAAAAAATCTTGTACAATTCTACATCTTATTATCCCATTTTATCTATCATTGCTTCATTATATATAAAATTCAAGATTCGATGTATTTTCATTAAAAACTGGCATTTAAAAAATCCACTAAACACTGTTTTACCATTGTTTAATATTTTTAGCATTTATGTCACTGCACGCTATGTTCGCTAGTTACTTTGGTAATAATATTTATAGAATCAATTGTTCAATCATTATTTTCAGAAGGAAACTGAACTAAGTTTAAGCCAGTGTAACAACCAAATCACCATTTTAAACCTTGAAATCATAATTCTCTGATTGTTAATGGAGTACAAGGTTATCAAGGTTATTAACAGAGAGAAAGACGTAAAGAATTCTTAGTGATAAATAAAGATTTTATTTTTCAAAGGTAATCTAAAAAAATTATGTTACTGAAAGAGTAGTTGTGAATAGGTAAAGTATGAAGTAATTCTAAGAGCAATTAAATCAAAGAGAAAATTAGTGATTGGAAGATAGTGAAAGCTATGAGAGAGAAAGGTATAAATGCAAGACTTGAATGAAAGTCCCATGACAGAATTGAGAATAAGAAATCTTCATACTGAATTCATATTGGATAAAGTACTGAAAAAGATTCAGAATAAGGAGATTTTGGGAAAAAATGAAATCAAAACGCAAATGAGAACTTGTCATTATTGCGCAAAACTGTTTTTACTGTGATGAGCATTAATTTGCGATCATATATGCAAATGACAGCCGAGATAATTGGTGTGCTTATTATTAGTATCATTAGGATGATAATAACAATTGCTAAAACCTTCGCATTTCAAAATTCCTTATTCAGAGAGCTATTATGGAATATTATGTTTGTGCCGTTAAAAGGCATCAATAATATCAAAGCATGTTTAATGTTTTTCCCGCCATTGGTCAATGAAAAGATCTATTATTCATTGTAATAACCGATTCAAGGCCCTTTTCACTAACGCTCGAGACAAAAAAAAAAAGATATTTACAGGAATATTGTCACTATATTGCCAAATGTAGAAAAAAAAAAAGAACAAACAATACATGAAAAAGATAATGATTTGGGCAATGTCCTGATACTCACATCCATTAAGCTGCATCATTCATATATCATAAACAGAAAACATTTTATTGGGCAAAAATTATTTCACTCTCCAATCTTTTTCAGCGAACTGCAAAGTAGCTTAATAATGACGGTGTTTTGCTGCTCACTTTTATACACTGCGACAGTGGACCAGTATTTATTTGTCCCCCCCCCACCAAAAAAAAACGGTGTTTATTTCTAAAAAAAAAAAAAATGAAACACATTTTATTTCTCACTCAGAAACGACAAAAGTTCACAGGAAGTTCATCCGTGACGTCAACAGTTCCATTCGTCATTTGTTGCCGCAATTTCGTTGCAATCTGTTGCAGTTGTTTATGGAGCAGCTTTGATCTGTCATTGCTGATGAAAATGAGTTTGCAACATTTGGCAATACTTTCCCTTGATTACGAGTAACAGAGAGTTGTCCTGATTCTAATTCATGCAGGATTGTAGCACTTTCCAAATGGCTAAATAAACTTCATCCCGAAAGATCGAGTCGGGTGAAAATACACGTTGTTTTCAGAATTGGTTTTAGTAAAGTGTTTTCCAAATGCACACACGTACACACCCGTATCAGAGGCAGTATATATATATATATATATATATATATATATATATATATATATATATATATATATATATATATATATATATATATATATATATATATTATATTCAATATGTATATATACATATATATACAATATATAAAATATATATATATAATATAACAAATATTTCCGATATTTATTTCTGTTACACACGTGTTTGTGTGTTGATGACTTCTGTATCCATGGAGTTCCTAAAGACGTGAAAGTTGTAAGGGTTGTGAAGAAATTTTTTCTTTTACACCCTGACTTCAAGACTTCTTTCTTGACTATAACGTCTTATATAAGAAATTCATAAAGAAAGACAGAATATGTCAGCTTGTAGGAAATTCATGCATAAATGACATTAATATTCTCTATTACATATCCGTATATGTTACGTTTAAGTGGTTGATTAAAAGCTTTCCAGCACAATGATATATGCGCTTATGCTTGTGAACATGGGTATGTAGGCAACTGCGTGTATTAGGAATGTGTAAAAACTTTGCGACGTATATGAATATATATACTTTAATGCATGTGTTTGTCAGTAGGCGTGTGTCTGTGTTTAAATTTTTTTTCAAAAGAGAAAAACCAAATTTAGCCTGGGAACGAATCTGGAGATATTAAGAGAATCCGCAAAAATGTCGAGCGTAGCATCATGCATTGTGGATTTATGCAGATTATTTCCATGTCATCTTGCATTCCACTGCATATTCAGAATTACTGATTACACGAGGTGGCTGGTGATACTTTGTTTCGTTCCATCTGCATTTTATATAAAGAGACCAGAGAAGTAGGATGTAATACGGCGAATTTCTAAAGAACAGTATCATTCACTATGTAGAATTTTCAATATTTTTTACATCAGATGGTTTGCTACAGAATAGCCCTGGTTTCATGAAAGTGAATTTATTAAGTCTTGTACAGGAAATTACATCTTTGTTTCATATCTGTTATGCTTTTATGTTCTCTAATTTCTTTTCTTGGGATGTATTATCATGACTATTTGGCAAACATGCGCAAAACACATACACATATGCAAACGGACACACACATATGTCTGTGTGTTTGAGAATGTGTGTCTTTTTAAGTATGTCTCTGTCTGTGACACTGGAAAAAGTATCCAAGAAATCAAAACACATGGAAGTATAATAATATTAAACGACTGACATTACTGTCAGTAAAACAGTGCAAGCGGTAACACCACCATTTCCACAGTAATAAAAAATTCAACGGTAAATGTAATTTCTCTGCTTCCGTCCGTGAGGCTTTAGGCGCATTTGCCTCTGGTCCCTGGCTGCATATTTTCAACTTATTTTAGTTTCCATGATTGCTTCGGACTCGGTGTTCCTTGTCAGCTAATTCACCAGGTCTTTGCATTTGCGTTAACAAATCCTTAGAGATCGCGGAGTAAGATTGTCCTTCTGTGGAAAATTACTCTAGAAAAAGCTGAGTTGATTTCGTTTTATGTTTTTATGTATGTCCAGCAAGGGACGGAAAAGAATTCTGGAGAGCTACAGGTAAAATATTCTACCCCCATTTGTTTATCTTGCTGAAAGCGAAGGCTTCCGTTTATGTATTTGGGATGTATTTCCACCCAGTGCTGTCTGAGTAATAGTAAATATTTATAGGCTTTCATAAGTTGGGTCTGACTCTGCATCTTTGGAAAGTCTGTAAATTTCATAAAGCGTTTAACTAGTTAATCCAAGTGACATGAGAATATTTCTTAATTATTTAAGATTTTTTAAACATTACCTTCGTTTGCTTTCTTACAAAATCATGAAATGCGTAAATATTTCTGAAATTATGTAGGACAGGCAAATCATTGACATTTTGACATCTTCACTCCAAAAACCCTTCCGTGCTATGTAGCTATAAACACTGCATTATGAAAAAATTAATCTGTTATCATTACAAGATCTCATTACGCTAGTTCTGTTTCTGAAGTTAGTGTTCAATAAAAAAAAAATATGTTGCCGATATCATCCTAAGATATTACACCAATGTCCTTCATTTCGTATTAGGTATTTGAGCCTTTTAATATGGGAGATTAATTAAATTTTTTCTCGTTTCTTAGAATTAAGTGGCGCTACCCTTTCCTAGGAAACAAAAGAGTAATAAACCTTTATTAAATCCCTACTTATCTTAATAATGAACTCCCGATTTCCGTTCACTTAAAAAGGCTTTGTGTTTTATTATAGGCCCACCGTACCAATTTGTTTGATTGAAATTTCCTACCCTACGTCTATTTCAGAAAATACTCGTTACTTCTCTTCATAGCCTGAAAACATTTCTTGTACAACAAAGGTAAACGTTATGTGATTTCATGATAGCTATGTCATAGCTGATTTGCACAAATACTCTAAAACTACCACCATACACTGGTATATGAAATTATTTTTATTGAGATAATAAGACATATAATAAAGGAATTTATAAGGGAAGAACACAGCTGGTTTACACACACAAAAAAGGGGTGCGGATCAAGTATTTGTTATGAAAAAGCAGTGTGAGAGATTTGAGAGTAAATGAACTAAGATCTGGGACGAATATAAAACCGGGGGAAGGATTTGGACAGAGATGAGAGATGGCTGTGGAGGGTGTTACGTAGGTATGAGGATGATACAGTACGTTGATGATAATTTCTGCACATGGGATTGTAATTATTTCAAAGGTCAAAGGAAGAATATATATAAATAAGTGAATTAGTAAATAAATAAATACGTTAATAGATATATAAATATATATATGTATATATATAGATAGATAGATAGTTAATTAGACAGATAGATAGATGTGCTCTTTTATGACTGCTGGAAAATTTACAAAAACAAAAACTGTAATGTGTAACCAAAGAGAAAAGCTGATTAACATAGCCAGGTGCATTCACTCGTTTTTCAGAACATCGTGAAAGACAAACTATTTCAATGAAAAACGACGAAGAAACCTGCCCCCAGAATGACGAATAAACAGCCGCAGTATTTATAGACCAGTTCACTTCCAAGGTAAACCTATATAAAGGCAACAAAAACAAACTGCTCCCCACATCGACAGTTTATGCAGCTTCCGGAGACCCGAAGTTGAAAAGCTTTAAACAGGGAAATCAACACCTTCCTTCCCGTTTCCGACTGCCCTTCATAAATACCAATATAACCGAATGGGGGAAAGGTTCTCGCTCGGTCCTTTCAAAAGTGTTGGTTGGTGGGGGGTGGGGGTGAGTAATGTTTACCGTTCCATCATCCTCTTGTCAAGTAGAAAATCTTTCGTGGTTATGTACCTCTCTCTCTCTCTCTCTCTCTCTCTCTCTCTCTCTCTCTCTCTCTCTCTCTCTCTCTCTCTCTCTCACACATTTGAGATATATATATATATATATACATATATATATATATATATATATATATATATATATATATATATATATATATATATATATATATATATTTTATATATATATATATGTGTGTGTGTGTGTATATAAATATATATACACAATATATACATACAAATATATATATATATATATATATATATACATATATATACATAAATAAATGTATATATATGTATATATATATATATATATATATATATATATATATATATATATATATATATATATATATATATCATTTATGTTGGTAAGACGAAGATTTATACCTTTATACCTTACAACGAAACTTAATTTGCTTATCAAGAGGAACCTTACACGTGTAAATATTATTTTGAATATAATACATTACATACACATATACATGCATACATTTTAGAAAGGCAGTGGAAGTTTTATATCAACAAAAATAAGATCAATATTGATATTTGCTCTCTGATTACGGTCATAAATATCATATTTCAGGGATTTGATCTCTTTAATCCGTCTCCCCGAGATTAATTGGCTACAGCCGTAAGTAAATATAGATGTATTAGCGTCATAAACATGAGTCATTAACTGTAAAAAATTTTCACGAAAAGTTTGTTTTCGTTTTTCACAAGAACATGTTTCCCATTGAAAGGAAAGCAATTGATTCAAACGGATTTCCTAATATTCATATTTCATCAGTGTCATGTGCGTTTCTGCAGTATTGCTTTAAATCCATGAAACCATTGATTCCATTGGATTACTTTGTTACAATGACGTCAAGTTTACAGAAGTATATTTTTACAATAACTGATGAAATATTAAGTGGTTATCTAAATTTAATGCGTTCCGTTATTTCTAATTTTAGGCAAGATGACTACAAGAACCCAATGATAGGCTGACACACAATAACTGTCGGTTATCGTGGTTAGGTGTACAATACTTTAGTGACAAATGTGCCTATTTTAATTGAAATTAACTCAAGAAAGGACTCTCTCTCTCTCTCTCTCTCTCTTGCCAAAGTGAAATAAAGAAGAACATTTGTCCACGGCGCAATCAGGTAAGCGTTGCGAAGTAATTCAATTGGACTTCCCAAATGGGTCCTCAGCAGAGCACATCAAACATTTTTCCCCGGGTAATTTTATTGGGCTTTTTCATAATCCTTGACAACAGAATGAAATTTTTGGCGGAGATGAAAATCTCTCAAAGGAACGTTAATACGTTTCAAGGCCGAACTTTCTTTCGGGCTACATTGCTAATAATGATAGTAATAACCACAAAGACGTCAGTAATCATATGAACAACGATACCATTTTTTTCTAGGTATATTCGTTGCTAGGGAAAACAACGAATGCACCTTTTCTTTGTTTATTACGAAAATTTTTTGAAGCAAATTAATCAGAACCCTTTTTTTATTGTTAATAGTTCCCTTCTTTTGTACCTCAAAGGTTCTTTGTTATGGTTCATCTGTAAGGGTCTATAAGGGTTCCTTGATTGGGCTCTGCCAATGAAATGAAAGATATCTGGCACTGAGTTCTAGCCCTGACCTGCGTGACGTCAAGGCAACCAAACATAATGAAACTGACTTTAGCAAAGGCCTTGACCCTTTAATTATGTTTATTAAAGAAACTGGTTTACCCATACAGCCAAAAAGGACGGTAAAATAAAAGGGGAAGGCGACCTTGTGCAGGCATCTTGACCGAGATATCTGCATTTTGCATACTTAAGTAGGTGATAGTTGCAAAACAGGCTTGGCCCAGGCTTTACGATGGTAGGCCTAAACGGGGAGTTTATTACAAGCACGTTATCGTCTTAGCCACTGAAATGACGCATAAAAAATGTGGACGGGTGCACATTACTTTGTATTACATAAAGATGATAATGTATTTTCTTCAGTCTCGTTATGCTTTGTATAAATGCAAAATAATTCATTTCTCCAACGTGAACAAGAGATTGAAAAGACTGATGACATCGTCTCTAAAGATATATTTCTTTAAAATGAACAACATGATAGGGCTCCTCTCTCTCTCTCTCTCTCTCTCTCTCTCTCTCTCTCTCTCTCTCTCTTGTCTTTAATGCCTTTATTTACTTCCTGTGATTTTTTTTCTTTGCTTATTCATGTGTTTTTAGTCTCATCCTCTTTCACCCTCATTTATTTTACCTTACCTCTCTATCTTTACTACTGTAGGCTTTATCTACGAAACACTGTCAAGCAGGCGACACTGATCTGAGTTTGCTATGAATGAAGGCTAACAGAGTTAACATTTCATGAGAAAAGGGAATCTGAGGAGGAAACGTTTGAGAAGGGATTACTCAAAGAGAAATTGCTTGAGAAGGAATGTTTGAGGTGACAGTGTTTGAGTCGAAGGGTTTTAGGAGGGATTGCTGGAGGATGAAAATTTATGAGGTGGGAATATAAGTTTTTGAAGGGAATTTTTGAGGATGAAGTTTCAATGGGAAAGTGTTTGCGGATGGTTTGCTTTTAGGAGGGAATGCCTGAGGGAGGAACTGTTTAAGAAGAATAGCCTGAGGGGGCTTTATTTCAGGAACAAGTGATTAAGAATGGATTGTTTGAGGAGGGATTTTCTGAGGAGGAAGTGGGAGAAGAAATGTTTGAGAAGGAACTACAATCAGAGGAGTCGTAAATAAAAGCTTGATTGAAAGCTATATAGAGGACGGAATTCGTAAAATGACTGATAGAGGAAACGCCATTAGTAGTACTAGTAGCAAATAAGACCATGAAACTGAATTAGTGTATATATAAGCACAATAGCGTCAGACTGAATAAGTATGTTGAAGATCACAGAAAAGGATTTTATATTGTTTATTCTTAAAAGGGGCTAATTTTACTATGAAATGTCTTTGAATCTAGATATGTATCTTATCCTCCTTTCAAATTATGCTCTTCTCCATACTGGTCACAAGATATTACTGAAAACATAGAGCATTAGCTTAAAATAATTTTTTTCAATGGAAAGTTCTTCCTTGTCCAAGATTCGTAAAAAAATAAGCTTCAAATGACTTTCATGATTAAAACACATCAGTCATGATTATGGTTACCAATGACGGATTTTCCCCCAGAAATTCATAATATTAACAATTACGCTTCAAACTTAATTTTTTAGCGAGAGTGCAGTGTGAAATATAACAGATGTGAAAAATAAAGCGCAATAAATGAATCGACAGTTTCGGAAGCGAGCGCTCGCCTGGCCCCCTATTGATTGCCAGCGACCAAGTTAATCTAATCAAATAGTTATTGCATTTGCTTAACTGATAATCTGGACTTGATTATTCCCGAGGCTCTCCGTTGTATGTTTTGGCTTTATAAATCAAGCAATGTATAATGAATACAAGCTATACATTTAAAATGCTAATGATATATACCTTCTGCTCTTTTTCAGTTAATTGCCGAGATGGTATACAAACCCCGATTATGTACGCAGAGATATGCGGCTATACGTGTAGATCTAACTCTAAGGCTTGACGTTGGAAAATATTTAAATTACATTAAAGTAAACACGTTACTGATTACGGCACACTTACACAAAAGGAAAAAAAGTTCGAAAAACAAACCAGAGTTCTTTTATGAATTAGTATACGGATTTTTCAGCTTGTTTTACTCCCCTCGTCTCGTTACTGGATTTTTCTAGTCTACTTTATGACCCCCTCGTCTCGTTACGGCGTTACACGTGCTTCATAAAGCGCGAAGACAAACAGCTTGATCTAACAATAACTCAAACAGTCTACAAAGCAATAGAATCGGTCGCTTGATCCCAGTTAATATTGACTCTAAGTACTTGTATATGCATCGTCGCCATAACCGCTTGGTATCTGACAGTGAATCCTTACCATGTTTTTAAATGACGTAACACTAAATAGCTTTCGTACAATTTGGCTAAAGAATAGCCTTAATAATGTATGATTATTGTATGCACGTTCATACAAAATTCTATCTTCTTTTCCATTCCATTAGTGACCTGCCATTAAACAATTTACCATAAGCGTTTCATTTAGTTCATTTTCACTAAATAAAACAATTTGTAGCAGAGATTCTTCAAGGGAGCAATGTATTGCTCTGGAGCAATACGTTGTCGAGCGTAGACTAAGCCTGAAAAAATGGACTTATAAGTATTGTATATATTAACAAACCCTACTTGACTGCGAATTAAAGCTCCCACATGGGGTCGTATGTGCATACGCGTACCGAAGTATTTATGCTATTGGAAATTAATCTGCTGCACTGATTTCTTTGTGCTCAGTGGACTCTTTTTATAACATGAAAACCCTTCATTTCTGGCGTTATAGTGGACCACCATATCATATATATATATATATATATATATATATATATATATATATATATATATATATATATATATATATATATATATATATATATATATATATACACAGTATATATATATATATATATATTATAAAATTTTATATTCACATAGTTATATGTATGTATATATACACATATATGTATATATATGTGTATGTATGTATATGAGAGTGAGAGAGAGAGAGAGAGAGAGAGAGAGAGAGAGCGTGTATTAATCAGTTCTCGCGCATTGCAGTATTATGTGATAATGAATATCAACATACCTAGGCCCATTTATCTACTACTGATCTGCTAGACCGTAATGAAAACTACGGATCCGTGAAAATTTACGATCTCAATTAAAAAGTTTTAATGAACGTTCGATGTAACCAAGAATATTTATTCAACAATAATTTACCTTTCACCACGGACAAATTCTATACATGATTCGAAGGAACCCGCCCCACCCCCAACCGAGTTCCTGCTTCAGTCAAATCAGCAATTGAATATTATCTCCAACAAGGAGAAGAAGAATTATTCTAAATCTAATTCAGAACTTGGTTCTTTATTAATAAATAGATTTGAAACATAAATTCTGTGGATTTGACCTCGCTATTCATCATATGATTACTCATTCCGTAAATATCCCCAGGACGATAAATGATTGCATTTATGGAGGGGGAGAAACTGGCAGTAGGCGAGCCTTTGTTTATAGTGGATGGAGAGCGGGTTGTTGCATCCAACGCAAATGTGGAAATTTCGAATTCCAGCTAAAGAGAGAGGAAGGGAATTGCAATGTCCGAAGTGTATTAATAGATACACGCTTTAGAAAACCCTGTAGGAGATGATTCCTTAAAAAAAAAAAAATGTTTCCGAAGGATACGAACGGTTTTCCGTACAGTTTTACAGGCTGCATGGCTCTATGATTCTCATGATTGAATGAAGCCATAATTTTTTATCGCATCTGGGTAATTTATGAAAGACGTTCTTGTCGCTATCAACATTGCTAAGGTCTGTTTTCAGAGTCAGTGATTTTCGTTTTAATGGTGCCAGGTTGAATTATATATACTAATCGTTCAATCAAACAATCCGTTTTAGATGCGGGAGCTATTTGGTATTTTCACAAGGTTGAATTATTCTTAGTAACTGATAACACTTAGCTGCATTGCGAGAGCCTTTTTGTTATATGTCAGTTTTCATATGAGCGTGCTGTTCAAACGTAACCGGACGAATGTCTTGCTAACTTCGTACATATAAGATATTTTTCAAAAATGTCCGATACAAAACTTCATAAGTTACTCAAAAACAAATACTTATTTTGATAATAAATGAACATAAATTCCTTTAGAACAAAAAATACCAGATAGAAATCACGATTGTAAAATAAAATTTTTATAAATAATTCCTCATTATTTCCATGAGGAAAAATGCTCTGTGAGTAAAGGTGAAGACCAACATAGAAAGTATTGTAGATGGGAATGAGCAAAAGTTAAAACAAGATCCACCAAGAGTACAGTAACTTAAAACTAGAAGAAAATTTTTCTTAACGTTAATTAACAAAAATTAATGCATCATTTTCGGGCGTTTCCTGAAGACACATACACTGACAGAAAAGACAAAACAAATAAAGCCTAACTGATGACAAACTGAGGACACATTAAAGAAAGAATATATATATTTACACGCACACACACACACACACACACGGAGGCATTTTTTTTATTTGCTTATTTTCAAGTATTTCTCGTTTTTATTAATAATTTGTACTTAGTTTAAAATCATTTTAAACCTGTTCCCATCAGAAGCGACTCGTGCTTGTCACCGCAATGCGTGTAAACACATGGCGTGTTTACACTCATCGTCCCTTGCATCAGCTGATGTTTAAGGATGCGTGCAAGACTAAACACGTCGTCACTGCCACAACCCGCTTTTTCTGAAGGAATGTATTATCGACTGGCAATTTCCGTCATTACGCTAATTAGAATGAGCTGATTTGGAAAACAGAGAATACATTAATTTCCGTATATTTGCCAAAAGTTAAAAAATTCTTAGTGTTTCTTAGACGAAAACAAAGATATTAGCGGCTTTTCTTTCCGAGCGCATGAATATATATATATATATATATATTATATATATATATATATATATATATATATATATATATATATATATATATATATATATATATATATATATACCAGGTGTTTCAAATTAGAGCCCCCATATATACATTTTTATGTATCCATATGTTTAATAGTTTTTGAAAATTTTCATTTTGCAAAAATTGCTATTGTTTACCAAAAGGAGAATGTATTAAGTGTTGTACTTTTATAAAAATGTAATCAGCTTATTCATTTCAAGGTCATGTTTGGTGGCCAGTCTCTTCCCATGTATAAGCCTTTAATTGACTCCTCCATACTTCCGAGCCAGTTGCCTAATCTTTTGTAAAACCCTCAAAGATTTACCTTTGTTTTGGTACGTCCACTAATTCTTCAACGGTGTTGGATTCCAGGTGCACCTGTTTTACTTTATAATCCCCATCCACAGGGATATTTGTATGTTATCTGTCAATTATACAGGCTTTCTTGTATCCTCATCAGTCTGCTAGTAAAGGACTGTGTGTCAAAAGGCCTAGGAACCACTACGTTGTTTCACTTTCCTTCATGGGATTTGCCTTTATATATATATATATATATATATATATATATATATATATATATATATATATATATATACATATATGTGTGTGAGTGTGTGTGTGCGTGTGTGTGTGTCGAGATCTTATACGGTGCAAAGAGAGTAGCTTGAATTATCTGGTGAATGAAAGAAATGCAATAAAGGCGTGAAAAACGATAAAATGATACGAAGAAATTTTTCTAAGAGCGAGGAAGAGACAAGGAACCAAAATGTTAAAAAGGGCATTTTAATATAGATTTGAAATCGATTAATAAACACCTAGAAAGATAAAAGCTGTGGACAGGCTGCACAAGAAAATTGAGAAAGCCATTAATAAATTACGGTGCGACCCATCAAGTGTTGAACCCGCGGAATGGCGATCTCTTCGGGCTGAAACCGTTCGAACGTTCAGACCGAACAGTTTAGGCCCCATTCCTGCAGCAATCCTTCTTGCTCCGGGTTTCGCATGTTAGTCGAAACAGTGAGCCCATTCTGACGGAACATATTGCGTCAATTCCTTTCCGAGATGGGTGCTATCGCCGAGGTACGTTCGACGTTGACGGTAGCGGCAATTGTCATAACATCTTTGTTTTTAGGAAATTTAAAATCGATACACTCGAAGTGATGATTCTGTCTTTGACGCAAACTGCTTAAATGGTGTTTTAAAGTTGGGAATATAACAGTGGTTGCTGCATTGAAAGGAGTTTTTTTTCTTCCACTCAACAAAATGCACAATATCACACTACCCCAGTCCCAGTTTCTCTCTCTCTCTCTCTCTCTCTCTCTCTCTCTCTCTCTCTCTCTCTCTCTCTCTCTCTCTCTCTAAAGAAAACAGACATGCATGCACAAATTTTGCGGTATTTTATCTCCTAAAAACTCTACAGCCCTTTACAATGTATTATTTATGCATATATCAAGACGAGGAGTGTTGTTGACAAATAATCAGATTTTCTGTCATCAGGAGTCTAACATAGAGCATTGAATTTACTGAATAAACAAAAAAAATTAACGACAATTCCTTCCTGTTTCTGAGTTACTGCTTAAATCCTGAAAAATAATTGTTATCCATATTAAGCGGATTCACACCTTTGCCCCAGAACTCTAAAGATAATTTTTTTATAACAGTCAGCGATGTTAAATATAGTAGGAAATTGTCTTCTTCCACGGCATAAAAGTGTTTTCACTTTCCTTTAATCAAACTTTAGTAATATCATTAAAACGACAAAGTTTTTGTCACGAGAAAAGGGCAGTCCTATTTTTGATGTCTAGTAATTCGTTACGTTTGACTTTGATGACAATTGAAGCTGCTCCAGTAAAGCAGGTGAAAGCTTTGCAAGTGTTTCTGTGACGGCAAAAAAATATCTGTAAAATAAATGTCTTTTTTGCATTCCTTTGATCTGAATGTTCTTTGGATATAGGAAACATCAGTAGTAAGCATTAATTAGGAGTATATATGTATTAGATAGATAGATAGATATTATGAAAAGAAAATTATATGAACATCTGAGCTTGGAAAGATTTTATTGCAGGAAAATTGCTCAGTAAAGCAGAATTGAGATTCATTTTATTATACATCATGGGTAAAACCAAACAGTTAATGGGATGTTGAGCAATTTATGCAGTTTAAAATAGTTCACTATTGCATTCACTGAAAATTTACACATTTTTTTCTTTTATTCTTTCGAGCTCTGAATCGAATAAAGTGGCTGGAATTAAAAGAAAGAAATAAAAGTGACAACCCATATCCTTACCTTCTTCTCTATTGTCCGTTTTAATTTTTTTTTTTTTAGTTCA
>NC_089746.1:55434011-55444011 GCF_040412425.1 Macrobrachium rosenbergii | reverse complement strand
TATATTCACAATTATTAAGCCCCAAATAGCGTTTAATATCCAATTCATTGTACCTCAGAAATAACTTACACCCAAGTGGAAATATATTTGATAAGTGCTTCGTCACTAGTGGTATTCTAACCGCTGCCTGGTTTAGAAACATTGATAGACAGTGACTGTTTCTAAGCCAGGCAACGGTTCGAATCCCACTGGTGACAAAGCATTTATCAATTATAATTCTTTTGGGTGAAGGTTATTCTAAGGTATAGTAAACTAGGTATTAAATGATACCTGTGGCTGAATATATATATATATATATATATATATATATATATATATATATATATATATATATATATATATATATATATATATATATCACAAATATGTGCGCTTTTCAAACCCAGAATAAAAATAAACAGAAAATTTAAGAGCAAAGACAATAAATGGGGTTTAATCACTATGGTTGAAGTACCAATATGGTTGTGATCGTATGTAAGAACGAGATATACTAATTCAAGAGAGAGAGAAAGCATGGCTTTGTGTGTTTGTGTGTGTGTTAGAGAGAGAGAGAGAGAGAGAGAGAGAGAGAGAGAGAGAGAGAGAGAGAGAGAGAGAAATTTGTTTTGTTTACCCGACAAACGAGACAAACTGGGCAAACACGGACATAACCGTAAATTTCCGAGAGCCAAAATAAAATTTGAGGCGACCTAACCAAGCAAAGGGTCATCTTTCCGAATATATTGAATTTAAATCTCCAAAACAAATCTATTGTGGCCGAAGCTGCTCCCGTTGGACGTCGGGTGAATCACGAAAATAGTGGTCATCAGCCAAAGGAATGGACTCTGTATGTTTCATCCGAATGGACTCACTGTTTCACGCGACGTGCGAACCACTAAACAAGAAGGATTGCCGGCCGGAATGGCCATAAAATTACTCAGCCGGAACAATCAAGTGGTTTCAGCACAAAGAGATCTCTATCTTTATGAATCGTCGACGATTCGACGAATTCGACACTGGCGAACATTCCAGCTCGATGCGGAAATGTGTCATTTAGAATCTCCGGGAATATTTCTTCGCTTTTTATGTTAAAGGTAATAAAATTATTCGTTGTTTTATCAGGTTTGCTTATTCTTTAACGTATAGTAGTCAAAATATGGACATTCCGGTGTGCGAGTTAAAGAGAGCTTGACTAAATTAGAGAAAATAAAAAGAAAATAAGAGGTAGGATTTTCAGTCTAATAACTCATGAACAGAAACTGATGAAAGAAACGAACAAGAATTTTACCACAAGCGTCTAGATGATATCATGGCCAATTTCCGCTTAATCCTAGATAAATAAGAAGGTTTAATTATACAAAAATATCATGGACAATAGGGGAAGGACCTATGGCCAAAATAAGCTATGGAATTAACATGAGATTTTCGAAGTCTAACATTGGGAATTCCCTCTCTCCGAGAAGGAGAAGTACAGTTTATTGTTGGAGGTACTCCTCAAAAAAGAGAAACAGAGAGAGAGAGAGAGAGAGAGAGAGAGAGAGAGAGAGAGAGAGAGAGAGAGCATTCGAACAATACAGTTTCCCGAAGAGCAAACATAGCCTGTTAGGGAATACTGACACCTGAGAAATGGCTTGACGTTTATACCCTGAGTACTGACTTGGGTAAATAACTGAACTTGAGAACTCCCAATTTAACAAAAAAAGACAGATAGAGAAGGCTATAAGGACTCTTAATAACAAATGGTATTTCATGGAAAGGTACCATGTTTTGTTTGTGTTTGGCAGAGTATCACCACGCCTGTATTATTCGTTAATCATTGCAATAACTTAGGGTATTTACTGTTCATATATATATATATATATATATATATATATATATATATATATATATATATATATATATATATATATAATATATAAATATATATATATATATGCATATATATATACATATATATACATACACACATATATGTATGTATGTATATGTGTATGTATTATATATATATGTGTGTGTGTATGTGTGAACACAAACCCAGTTGTATTCATGGTGATTATTTAGTAAACTACTTCATCTCTCCTATAGAGATTAGCGAGTGTATCATTTAAGAAATATGCGTGATACATCATATTTCGAATACACTAAACAATCAAGCTAAATTCATTTAAAAAAAAAAAAAAAGCCTAAACCCAGATCTGTTTCGCATTGAGCAAATGCAATCGTATATCGCCGAAGGATTTTTCCCCGAACGATTGACTATTTCCCGACGAGCGAGGGCTCTTTCAACGACTATGTGTATTGGAGATCCATAAGTAATACCCGGACAAGCGCTGAATTAAATGCATGAAAATTATTTTCCTCGAAATGGAGACAAATTTTAGTTACTGATTTGACAATACCAGGAACGGTGCTCGGAGGATTACTTCGCGTTGTGTATCGCATTTGTTCAGCGGTGCAAAAAGCCAGAAATTCGTCATATAATGATCGAGTCGATTTGTTCTTTATTGTATCGAATGTTCATTAAAACTTTTTTAATGGAAGTCATAAATTTTCACGGATTGGTTGTCTTCATCCTGTGGAACGGATCAGCGATAGGTGAATTAGAGATAGTTTGGCTGTGATTTTGAAATAGGAGACTTTATCGTTTTGATATATTTTTCTTTATTTCTACAATTCAGATATATCAGTTCACGAGAGAGAGAGAGAGAGAGATTTTTGTTATTTCTTTGCCACCAAGCTTTAGCATAAAAGATAATGCACCTCTACTTTATCTTTGTGTAAACAAAATGTATCGAGTTCAGAAGAATGAATCTGGATGAAAATATATGTTTAAATATATTTTGAATCACTTCTTTTAAATGACTAGCTGTTGAGGGAAATCAGAGATCTAAAAATTCGGAACTATCGAATGAAACTTGGCAAGCGTACACCGTAGAATTAATCGTCGCGTTTAACAATAATTGTCTTCGTACTTTATCAAGGTTAGTGATTAAAAATGTGTTTGCTTCCCATGCGCATTTATATAATAACTTATAATTCATGCATTGTTATCGACAGAATACGCATACAAAAAATAAATGGTGATTCATATAATTGATTACTAAAATTAGTGTTTTTTTTTTTATTTTTAGTATAACCACGAGTATTTACTATATTTTACATAAATATACAAACAAAATATCAGTCACTGCCTCAGAGCTTGAAAAGCTTGTTTTGCTCTAAAATCAGTCCAGCTATGGAAAAGCTGTGATTTGCATTAGCAATGATTTAATTTAACCGGGATCAAGAATATTTATCATACTTTTACATACGTAAAGATAATAAAAGATATCACTAACAAAAAATCGAATCAGGAAATAAAAGATATCACTAACAAAAAATCGAATCAGGAAAGTCCAGGAACATAACCAAAATCTGTTCTGATTAATTTTTGTCAAAAGAATCATGTCTCCTTTAATGCTGCTGAACAAAATTTGAAACGAAAGGCGTTTTAGACCAAACGCCCTATACCATATCATTCGTTCTTTTTTTTCACCTTCTTGAAAACGTTTGAAATAATACAATATTTCAGAAATTCTTCAAATAAAATGGTATGCACCAGACAGTACCAAAAAACGGCGAAATAAATTCATAGCAGCAATTAAAAAATAACTAAATTTCAATGAAAATAGATAATCGTTTTGAAAAACAAAATCTTCTAATAATATATATATATATATATATATATATATATATATATATATATATATATATATATATATATATATATATATATATATATATATACTCGTATATATATAAGAATGATTTTGTTTTAAAACGATTATCTAATTTTATTGAAATGTAGTTATTTTTTAATTGCTGCTATGAATTTCTTTCGCGGTTTTTTGGTACTGTGTGTTGAAGAATTTCTGAAATATTGTGTGCATACACACACACACACACACACACACATATATATATATATATATATATATATATATATATATATATATATATATATATATATATATATATATATATATACTGTATGTATTAGAATGATTTTGTTTTAAAACGATTATCTTTTTACATTGAAATTTATTTTTTTAACTGCTTCTATGAATTTCTTTCGCCGTTTTTTGGTACTGTCTGTTGAAGAATTTCTTTATTATATATATATATATATATATATATATATATATATATATATATATATATATATATATATATATATATATATATATATATGTGGCAGGACATGGTATAGTGATTCCCAGATTTCACTGAGAGCGAATTTAAAGCAAAAAGGTTTAGCTCTCAGTAAGGCACAAACTTATGAAGATGAGGTAATTTTGATAGATCGTTTACCATTCCCGTTCTTAAAGAACACAAACAAGTCAATATTAACTGTGTGGACCTTGTATTAAAACCATGGGAATATTCGAGCAAAGCAATATTAGGACCACTACTCCTGCAATCCCTTTTTCGGGGCTTTCTGAAAAAGTAAGCCAATTCTTGCAGAAAATATGCGTCAATTCCTTATCGAAATGGGGCTGCTATCATCGTGGTGCCTTCAGTTTTGACGGTAACGACAATGGGCTTAATATCTTTGTTTTTTGAGCATTTAGATTTAATGCAATGGAGGATACCAGCCTTTGCTTGGTTTTATCGCTTTAGGCGTTAATTTAGAGTCTGAAAATTGATTATCTGTTCAACTCTCTCTCTCTCCCTCTCTCTCTCTCTCTCTCTCTCTCTCTCTCTCTCTCTCTCTCTCTCTCTCTCTCTCTCTCTGCTGGGCCCGCGTTCGACTCTCTGGCCGGCCAGTGAAGAATTAGAGGAATTTATTTCTGGTAAAGAAATACATTTCTCGCTATAATGTGGTTCGGATTCCACAGTAAGCTGTAGGTCCCGTTGCTAGGTAACCTGTTGGTTCTTAGCCACGTAAAATAAGTCTAATCCTTCGGGCCAGCCCTAGGAGAGCTGTTAATCAGCCCAGTTGTCTGGTTAAACTAAGGTATACTTAATTTAATTTTCTCTCTCGGTACCCCAGTGGGTAAATATGTTGAAGTCGACCCATACAATCCGGAATGGAAACCGGTGATACGAGTTTGTTGATTTATTTTTCTTTCGGATTTCAAGATTTTTCGTAAAAAAAAAATGCTCCCAAAAAGCTGGGAAATGGGAACTTAAGAATTCTCTGATACAGTGTTTATACATAATTCAGGCAGACATAATTAATCAACACAAGCACAGGCAGAACTTACTGTTGTCTTACTATAGGGCGATTGGTCACAGTTTTATCAAAATATCTGACCTAGATATACTTCAAGTACGTAGGTATCTTTTTCCTGGTAACGCAGTGGGAATTTTGTTGGAATAGCCAGACCTTCTTGGATGAGAATTATGGGACAGTTGGATGTGGATAAGTGGAGATTTGTGGAAGATAGAATACAGGAAAGATATTTCACTGACGCCAATCGCGAGGCGATGATAAAAATGATGAATACAATTGTGATAAACAAACTTATATTTTATAACACTGGCTCAGAATCCCGTGGCGGAAGAAGAATTTTGGAATGTTACCCGTTCATTTCCTTTTCATGATTTATGATTTAAAATAGCCTACCTAAAAATACTGGAAAAAATAAAAGTTTAGAATTTCTTTTGACATTTATGTTCACATAGTTTTGTAATGTAATGAATATATATATATATATATATATATATATATATATATATATATATATATATATATATATATATATATATATATATATATATATATATAGTTTATGTGTGTGTGCTCGTGCGTATGTGTTCATGTACTACTCACTCAGCGTTATCCTCTATCAAAACAAGTATAATAAAAAATTATTATTGTTATCCGAAACTATACTTAGGAATTCTAAGTACATTCCAGGAATAAAATCAAATAATAAAAAAAAAAACAATCCAACTCCTCTGCGTGTACCCTTTTGCTTTCCAAAAGAGCAAACTTTGGCAATGTTGTAATAACGAAGTGAAAATATTTATACAACATTTCCCTTTGTTTACCCTGCAGTATCACGCCTGGACCATCGCTGCGGAATTAGTTGTTCTGTTGGCTTTCTAATACAAAACCTAGAAAGTGTTAGATATGCTATTCTCTCTCTCTCTCTCTCTCTCTCTCTCTCTCTCTCTCTCTCTCTCTCTCTCTCTCTCTCTCTCTCTCTCTGTTTGATAGGGAAATAAACAAAGGGGGAACGAATGCTGTTATGTTAAGTTTGTTTTACCTCTGATTTGTCACTTGTTAGTAATACCTCTATGCTGTAGAAATGCACACACACACACAGAGAGAGAGAGAGAGAGAGAGAAAGAGAGAGAGAGAGAGAGAGAGAGAAGAGAGAAAAAATAAGAGCAAGGCATCGTGGCTTGGCAACTTATTGAAGTAATATATTCCTGATTTAGACAATTAAAAGATCAATAAATGGAAATTTTTGAAAACAGTTTTTGGTAATTAACTGATAATTATGCCGTTGCTTTGAAGTCTTATGTTAACTGCTATCCCAGATACAGTGTGATTGTGGATCTGACCACCCTTTGTGATTAGAAAAAGTTGGCAGAACTGACTAGAGAAAGTTCATATAGGAAATAAGAAGGTTTATACAGTGCTGTATAAGAAATAGAATAACAAAATGTATTACTGACTGGTAGTGCAAGCTTAAAAAGAGAAAGAATCCTCATCTGTGCCTGTGTATCGGTGTCTATGCATATTTATTCAAATCTGTCTGTGTAAAATTTTATATAAATTGATGCCCATGAATTTTATTTTATTGTAGTTATTTAGTCTGCCATTCCAGGAGTTCCAAGTATTCTCACATTCATTTCTCTCTTCATTTATTTCGATAGAATGATGACTAGGAATTCATATAAATGCATGATTTCCGCTGAAAGTTGTAGTGGACATTTTGAAACAATAAACAATAAATTCACTCGATCACCCGTCATATAACGAATTTCATCGCTTCTCGAGCCTCTAAATAAATGCGATGCACAACGCGACATAATCCTCTAAGCGCATTCGTGGTAAAGTCAAATCAGCAAACTTAATCTCCAATTTCAGGAAAAGAGTTACCCTGTATTTAATTCAGCGCTTTTCCACTGCATTGATTATGGATCTAAAATGCAAATTTGCTAAAAGTGACCTAGTTCCAGTAAAATACTTACTCATACTGTTTTAAAAAAAATCTAGGGCGATAAATGATTGCGTTTGTTGAGTGGAAAAGACGGGTTGAGAATGATGCCTTGTAAAAGTAAGGTTGTTCCGTTTATAAGGAAATTTAATGCACAGTAGAAATTTCAAGTTTAATTTTGTCGGAGGGCTATATGGTCTCGATGCTTATATCAGAGACCATGCATAATTGCTCCGTTATAAATGGTGAAATTTGTTAAGCATCTAAAACGAATTTGAATTGAAATTCTCATAGAAAGAAAAGGGGAGTAAATAGTGACAAAGCAGTCAAAATAATAGATAATTTGAAATAAGACTGATGCTGATAATCAAAATCGTCACTCAAGCCCTAGAAAACCCATCGATAATTCAGACTGTGCGTTAAAATGGACGTCTGTTGAGTCTTACTTGAACAGCGTCTCCAGCAAAAATTCCCCTCATCTACTTGTAATGGGGGTCTTTCGCGGCTCTCTTTAATAAAAGTGAATTAAGATCATTCTGTTTCATCTTTTACCACTATTTCTCTCTATCGCATCTGTTCATCCTAACCTGTTCTCTTACTCTCCTGCAAACAGACATTTCCACGTAAGGTGAATCTTTGTTTACGCGCCGTTCAGGGTTAAATACTAACCAAGGAGTCATCAGCCTTCTGATATCGGGCAGTTGGGCTTTGTCATTATCATATTCTACGTTGGGTCTTCATATCTTTGTTCCTCTTATCTAGGTTAAGTAGAATCTCTTCAGAATAAACGGTTACGTACATAGACCTCATTTTGTTATATCATTATTACGGTTCTTTTTCTACAATAACCCTCATGAATTACAAGCTTCTGGAAGTTTGATCTCTCTCTCTCTCTCTCTCTCTCTCTCTCATTTAAAATTTTTCCTCATTTCATATCGAAAAAACCTTTTGGAAATGCATAAATACTGGAAACCCCAAAGTCACGATAAATGAATAAAAACTCATAACAAATGGTAAAAATAGAAATTTCCGGGCAAAAACGCTTGGAAGCCAAGAAACGCGATACAGTTTAATCATATACTTTTTTTCATTTTTATATTCATTCATAAACAGAATAAGTATGAGTAAGAGCGTTGAAAATAATGTTTCAGTTGCTAATGAAATCAGAAATAATCACCAAAGTCCTTAAACTTTGTTAGAAGAATACTGAATTCACCTACGAAAACTTTGAAAAGAAAGCGTGCGAGTGGTTTCGGGATAACTTCGGCCAGCAATCGTTCTTGTTTGGTGGTTCGCACGTCACGTCAAACAGTGAGTCCACTCATATGAAACATAGAGCGTCCATTATTTTGCCTGATGACCCGCTGTTTTCGTGATACATCTGACATACAACGGTAGTAACTTCGGCCGCAATAGATTTGTTTTGGAGATTTAGAATCAATATATTCGGAAAGATGACCCTTTGCTTGGTTAGGTCGCCTCAAATTTTAGTTTGGCCTTCGAAAATATAGCGTCGTGTCTATGTTTGTGTAATCCATTTCGCTTTCCGGATAAGCGAAATAGTACTCTCTCTCTCTCTCTCTCTCTCTCTCTCTCTCTCTCTCTCTCTCTCTCTCTCTCTCTCTCTCTCTCTCTCTCATAAAAAAAGTGCGTTCTTATATGGTAAAAATAGAAATGCTCTTCCAAGTCAGCATTTCATTCACAAGCCTTCTTCACCTACGAAAACTTTGAGAAAACGTGAAAAGTTTCGGGATAACTATTTCTTATTCATTTCCCAAATCATTTCTACCCTGCCACTCATATGAAAATGAGCTCATTTAGTTAATCGTTCATTCATAAATTATAAGAGCTCTCTCTCTCTCTCTCTCTCTCTCTCTCTCTCTCTCTCTCTCTCTCTCTCTCTCTCTCTCTCTCTCTCTCTCTCTCTCTCTCTCTCATTCACAAGCCTTCTATTTCTTATTCATTTCCCAAATCATTTCTACCCTGCCTGAAATGAGCTCATTTAGTTATATATATATATATATATATATATATATATATATATATATATATATATATATATATATATGTGTGTGTGAGTATGTATGTACATACATATATGTATACATATATGAGCATGTGTTTGTGTGTGCGTGTGTGTGTACCATGCGAATCAGTAAGCGTAGCAGTTTGTTTTATATAAACCACAGACATCATACCAAGCACTATAAATGTATCCAATATCCATTTCAAATGACACCCACCTCCAGAATGAAAAATAAAGGTTAAATAGGGAGCGCTTCGGCCATTGTCAATCACCTGTGTTACTGGACAATGAATATTCAAGAATCAAAAGAATATTCGTTATAGGGGAATGTGAATTTTATTTCATCCTAAATTCAATTCTGCAGACTGGGAAAAATGGTTGTTTGGATATACTGGTTGAGATATATATATATATATATATATATATATATATATATATATATATATATATATATATATATATATATATATATATATATATATATATATATATATATATATATATATATAGGTAGATAGATAGATATGGATGTGATCTTCTTTAATCACATGTAAAATATATGAAAATTATCAAGTTACATAACATGATTTTCAGACATCTAAGGACGTATCCGTAGGCGCAAAATCAAAGATAATAATATATACTTGGATGTAATCATGTGAGAAAAAACGCTGTTTGTTACTGGTATAGTGGATAATCTCCAAAATATTGCAAAGGAATTACTATGATTGTGGCTTCTCCAATGTTATTGCCACACTTCTTTACAAGAGGAAATTGGACACAAATCTGGACCGATTATATAATTTCTCGGTAGTTGCACGGATATAAGAACGTTGTTTAT